>NW_028159704.1:0-12895 GCF_964263955.1 Coregonus lavaretus | reverse complement strand
TAAGTCTTGAGGCTGTGTCACCGCTGTGCCAGTCAGGAATTCTCACAGGAGCACACGTCACACTCACTGGCTGACGGAGGGAGGGAGGGAGGGAGGGAGGGAGGGAGAGAGGGAGAGGGAGGGGAGGGGCTGACAGAGTGAACACTTTATCCTGTGGTGTCTGCGTGAACTGTGTGATGAATGTGTGCGTGCGTGTGTGTGTGTGTCTGTATATAGTTATGATATATCCACAGGAAACGCCTGGTGTTCTTGCCATGATGCTCCTATTTTGCCCATGTCTGAGTGCTTGAAGCAGAGAGAACAGGCCGTTGCTTGGGTGGCTGAGGCCCCAGATTATATTTAGTTGTAATGATGCTTTTATTTGATTACATATGTGTTAACTGTTGTTACTTCTATTGTCCATTCTGTTGGTAAGTTGTTGTTAATGTTGTTACCAATTTGAATAAATGTATTTTATGTACAATATATTGTTTTTTTTACATTTAAATTTTAGGGAGATTTTCACTTAGGAGAGGAGAGGAGAGGAGGGGACAAGAGTGGACGGGAGAGGAGGGGAGAGGACAGGAGATGGGGGAAGGACAGGAGAGGAGAGAGAGGAGAGGAGAGGAGAGGAGAAGAGAGGAGAGAGAGGAGAGGAGAGGAGAGGAGAGGAGAGGAGAGGAGAGGAGAGGAGAGGAGAGGAGAGGAGAGGAGAGGAGAGGACAAGAGTGGACGGGAGAGGAGAGGAGGAGAGAGGACATGAGGGGAGGGGAGAGGAGACGAGGGGAGAGGAGCAGAGAGGAGGAGAAAGGAGAGGAGAGGAGAGGAGGGTGACTCTCTTGTCTCATCACATCATCACAAGGTGAGCGTCAGCCATTGAAACCACCACTAATGACTTATTGAGCTAGCGCCAGCGAGCGCACTCAGTCTGGTAGCTTCAGATGTGGCGTCCTGTGATGCCATTCTCATTCCAAAAAAGCTGTTTGAAGTACTCTGATACAAACATACGTATATACACACAAACACACACACACACACACACACACACACACACACACACACACACACACACACACACACACACACACACACACACATACATACTCAGATCCATGTATGTGTGTGACCTGTCACAATGCTAGTTGGCCTCCGTCAGTGGGCAGGGGCTTGTGGGTATGGCCTGTGTGTGTGCGTGTGTGTGTGTGTGTGTTGGGCTCCCAGGTTCGGGGCCTTGTGATTTTTAGTTTTTTAGTTTTGTCCCAGGATCGGGGCTTGTTATTGGATGGTTGGATTTTCAGAGTGAGAAACAGTGCTGCATGCTTCAGTTTAAGTAGGTACTGTACTCTATGGAGGTTTACACTGGAAGTTACTTCAGTTTCGGCTAATAGCTCACATGTTGTCACATGACAAGGTTACTCTGTCAGGGGGTTTCAGTTCAGATGTTGTCATTGAGTTGTCGGAGTAGGGATGGCTATGTGAAGCTACAGAAGTTACGCAATACATGAAATGTCATACTGGTGTCTGTAGGTGTGTGTTGGCTTGTGGTACAGCAGGTCTCTCCCTGTGAGAGTAGTCTGTATCTGTGGCTGTGTATGTAGCTGGAGCACTGCTGTGCTTCCTTCCTCCTCTGTCGCTCCCTCCTTCCCTCCCTCCTGCTTCTCCTTCACACGCACGCAAACACACACACACACACACGCACACACGAACGCACACACACGCACGCAAACACACACACACACGCACACACACACACACACACACACAGCAGTAGTGTGAGCATACTGAGTCAGGCTGAATCATATGGTGTAGTCACTGTAGTATAGTGTAGTATAGTGTAGTGTAGGACAGTGTAGTGCAGTGTAGTGTAGTGTAGTGTAGTGTAGTGTAGTGTATTGTAGGGTAGTGTAGTGTATTGTAGGGTAGTGTAGTGTATTGTAGGGTAGTGTAGTGTATTGTAGGGTAGTGTAGTGTATTGTAGGGTAGTGTAGTGTATTGTAGGGTAGTGTATTGTAGTGTAGGGAAGTGTAGTGTAGTTAAGGGTAGGGAAGTGTAGTGTAGGGTAGTGTAGTGTATTGTAGGGTAGTGTAGTGTAGTGTAGTGTAGGGTAGTGTAGGACAAATTAGTTTAATGTAGTGCAACGTAGTGTAGTGTAGGGTAGGGAAGTGTAGGGGAGGGAAGTGTAGGGTAGTGGAGGAGAGTGGAGAGTAGTGTAAGGTTGTGTAGGGTAATGTAGGGTAGGGTATGTTAGTGTAGGGTAGTGTAGGGTAGTGTAGTGTAGTGTAGGGTAGTGTAGTGTAGTGTAGGACAGTGTAGTGTAGTGTAGATGAGTGTCATGTAGGATAGTGTAGTGTAGTGTAGGACAGTGTAGTGTAGTGTAGTGTAGGACAGTTTAGTGTAGTGTAGTGTAGGACAGTTTAGTGTAGTGTAGAACAGTGTAGTGTAGGACAGTGTAGTGTAGTGTAGGACAGTGTAGTGTAGTGTAGAACAGTGTAGTGTAGGACAGTGTAGTGTAGTGTAGGACAGTTTAGTGTAGTGTAGAACAGTGTAGTGTAGGACAGTGTAGTGTAGTGTAGGACAGTGTAGTGTAGTGTAGTGTAGGACAGTTTAGTGTAGTGTAGAACAGTGTAGTGTAGGGCAGTGTAGTGTAGTTTAGTGTAGGATAGTGTAGTGTAGGACAGTGTAGTGTGGTGTAGGACAGTGTAGTGTAGGACAGTGTAGTTTAGTGTAGGATAGTGTAGTGTAGGATAGTGTAGTGTAGTGTAGGACAGTGTAGTGTAGTGTAATAATATAGTGTAGTGTACTGTAGGACAGTGTATTGTAGTGTAGTGTGGTGTGTTGCAGTGTACTGCGGTGTAGTGTACTGTAATGTAGAACAGTGTAGTGCAGTGTAGTGTAGTGTAGTGTAGTGTAGGACAGTGTAGTGTAGTGTTGTGTAGTGTAGTGTAGGACAGTGTAGTGTAGTGTTGTGTAGTGTAGTGTAGGACAGTGTAGTGTAGGACAGTGTATTGTAGTGTAGTGTGGTGTGTTGTAGTGTACTGCGGTGTAGTGTACTGTAATGTAGAACAGTGTAGTGCAGTGTAGTGTAGTGTAGGACAGTGTAGTGTAGTGTAGTGTAGGACAGTGTAGTGTAGTGTTGTGTAGTGTAGGACAGTGTAGTGTAGTGTTGTGTAGTGTAGTGTAGGACAGTGTAGTGTAGTGTTGTGTAGGACATTGTAGTGTAGTATAGTGTAGTGTAGTGTAGGTTAGGTTAGGGTAGTGTAGTGTAGTGTAGTGTTGTGTAGTGTAGTGTAGGACAGTGTAATGTAGTGTAGGACATTGTAGTGTAGTATAGTGTAGTGTAGTGTAGGTTAGGTTAGGTTAGGGTAGTGTAGTGTAGTGTAGTGTTGTGTAGTGTAGTGTAGGACAGTGTAGTGTAGTGTAGGACATTTTAGTGTTGTGTAGTGTAGGACAGTGTAGCATAGTGTAGTGTAGGACAGTGACGTGTAGGACAGTGAAGTGTAGGACAGTGAAGTGTATGACAGTGTAGTGTAATGTAGTGTAGTTTAGGACAGTGTAGTGTTGTTTTGTGTTGTGTTGTGTTGTGTTGTGTAGTGTAGTGTAGTGCAGTGGAGGACAGTGTAGTGTAGTGTAGTGTAATGTAGTGTAGTGTAGGACAGTGTAGTCTAGAACAGTGTAGTGTAGGACAGTGTAGTGTAGTGAAGTGTAGGACAGTTTAGTGTAGTGTAGAACAGTGTAGTGTAGGACAGTGTAGTGTAGTGTAGTGTGGTGTAGTGTATGGTAGTGTAGTTTAGGACAGTGTAGTGTTGTTTTGTGTTGTGTTGTGTTGTGTTGTGTAGTGTAGTGTAGTGCAGTGGAGGACAGTGTAGTGTAGTGTAGTGTAATGTAGTGTAGTGTAGGACAGTGTAGTCTAGAACAGTGTACTGTAGAACAGTGTAGTGTAGTGAAGTGTAGGACAGTTTAGTGTAGTGTAGAACAGTGTAGTGTAGGACAGTGTAGTGTAGTGTAGTGTGGTGTAGTGTATGGTAGTGTAGTGTAGGACAGTATAGTGTATTGTAGTGTAGGACAGTGTAGTCTTGTGTTGTGTAGGACTGTTTAGTGTAGTGTTGTTTATGACAGTGTGGTGTAGTGTAGGACAGTGTAGTGTAGTGTTGTTTATGACAGTGTGGTGTAGTGTAGTGTAGTGTAGTGTAGTGTAGGACATTGTAGTGTACTGTTGTGTAGTGTTGTGTAGGACAGTGTAGTGTAGTGTAGTGTAGTGTAGAACAGTGTAGTGTAGTATAGTGCTGTGTAGTGTATGACAGTGTAGTGTTGTGTTGTGTTGGACAGTGTAGCGTAGTGTAGTGTTGTGTTGTGTAGTCTAGTGTAGTGTAGTGTAGTGTAGTGTTGTGTAGTCTAGTGTAGTGTAGTGTAGTGTAGTGTTGTGTAGTGTATGACAGTGTAGTGTAGTGTAGGACAGTGTGGTGTAGAATAGTGTAGTGTAACGTTGTGTACGACCAAAACAATGAATTTCAACAGCTAAATGCATGAATTCTGTACACTTTGAGATGAACATTGAGAGATTACAGTGGCTTGTGAAAGTATTCACCCCCCTTGGCATTTTTCCTATTTTGTTGCCTTACAACCTGGAATTCAAATAGATTTTTGGGGGGGTTGTATCATTTGATTTACACAACATGCCTACCACTTTGAAGATGCTAAATATTTTTTTGTGTGAAATAAACAAGTAATAATAAAAAAAAACTGAAACCTTGAGCGTGCATAACTATTCACCCCCACAAAGTCAGTACTTTGTAGAGCCACCTTTTGCAGCAATTACAGCTGCTAGTCTCTTGGGGTATGTCTCTATAAGCTTGGCACATCTAGCCACTGGGATTTTTTCCAATTTTTCAAGGCAAAACTGCTCCAGCTCCTTCAAGTTGGATGGGTTCCGCTGGTGTACAGCAATCTTTAAGTCATACCACAGATTCTCAATTGGATTGAGGTCTGGGCTTTGACTAGGCCATTCCAAGACATTTAAATGTTTCCCCTTAAACCACTCAAGTGTTGCTTTAGCAGTATGCTTAGGGTCATTGTCCTGCTGGAAGGTGAACCTCCGTCCCAGTCTCAAATCTCTGGAAGACTGAAGCAGGTTTCCCTCAAGAATTTCCCTGTATTTAGCGCCATCCATCATTCCTTTATTTCTGACCAGTTTCCCAGTCCCTGCCGATGAAAAACATCCCCACAGCATGATGCTGCCACCACCATGCTTCACTGTGGGGATGGTGTTCTCGGGGTGATGAGAAGTGTTGGGTTTGCGCCAGACATAGCGTTTTCCTTGATGGCCAAAAAGCTCAATTTTTTGTCTCATCTGACCAGAGTACCTTCTTCCATATGTTTGGGGAGTCATGCCTTTTGACGAACACCAAACGTGTTTGCTTAATTTTTTCTTTAAGCAATGGCTTTTTTCTGGCCACTCTTCCGTAAAGCCCAGATCTGTGGAGTGTACAGCTTAAAGTGGTCCTATGGACAGATACTCCAATCTCCACTGTGGAGCTTTGCAGCTCCTTCAGGGTTATCTTTGGTGTCTTTGTTGCCTCTCTGATTAATGCCCTCGTTGCCTGGTCTGTGAGTTTTGGTGGGCGGCCCTCTCTTGGCAGGTTTGTTGTGGTGTCATATTCTTTCCATTTTTTAACAATGGATTTAATGGTGCAATGGATTTAATGGATATTTTTTTATAACCCAACCCTGATCTGTACTTCTCCAGAACTTTGTCCCTGACCTGTTTGGAGAGCTCCTTGGTCTTCATGGTGCCGCTTGCTTGGTGGTGCCGCTTGCTTAGTGGTGTTGCAGACTCTGGGGCCTTTCAGAACAGATGTATATATACACTGAGATCATGTGACACTTAGATTGAACACAGGTGGACTTTATTTAACTAATGAGACTTCTGAAGGTAATTGGTTGCACCAGATCTTATTTAGGGGCTTCATAGCAAAGGGGGTGAATACATATGCACGCACCACTTTTCGGTTATTTATTTTTTATATTTTTTTGAAACTAGTTATTTTTTTCATTTCACTTCACCAATTTTGACTATTTTGTGTATGTCCATTACATGAAATCCAAATAAAAATCCATTTAAATTACAGGTTGCAATGCAACAAAATAGGAAAAATGCCAAGGGGGAAGAATACTTTTTTAAGGTAACTTGCACTGTCCCACCTGCCACAGCAGACACTGCCATTACTAAACTACAGTAACTACTCTGGGTTTCTCAAGTCTGGAACACTCTCTACTCTGGAACATTCTCTACTCTGGAACACTCTCTACTCTGGAACACTCTCTACCCTGGAACACTCTCTACTCTGGAACACTCTCTACCCTGGAACACTCTCTACCCTGGAACACTCTCTACTCTGGAACACTCTCTACCCTGGAACACTCTCTACTCTGGAACACTCTCTACCCTGGAACACTCTCTACTCTGGAACACTCTCTACCCTGGAACACTCTCTACTCTGGAACACTCTCTACTCTGGAACACTCTCTACCCTGGAACACTCTCTACTCTGGAACACTCTCTACTCTGAAACACTCTCTACTCTGGAACACTCTCTACCCTGGAACACTCTCTGTACTCTGAAACACTCTCTACCCTGGAACACTCTCTACTCTGGAACACTCTCTACCCTGGAACACTCTCTACTCTGGAACACTCTCTACTCTGGAACACTCTCTACCCTGGAACACTCTCTACCATGGAACACTCTCTACTCTGGAACACTCTCTACCCTGGAACACTCTCTACCCTGGAACACTCTCTACCCTGGAACACTCTCTGCTCTGGAACACTCTCTACTCTGGAACACTCTCTACTCTGGAACACTCTCTACCCTGGAACACTCTCTACCCTGGAACACTCTCTACTCTGGAACACTCTCTACTCTGGAACACTCTCTACCATGGAACACTCTCTACTCTGGAACACTCTCTACCCTGGAACACTCTCTACCATGGAACACTCTCTACTCTGGAACACTCTCTACTCTTGAACACTCTCTACTCTGGAACACTCTCTACTCTGGAACACTCTCTACTCTGGAACACTGTCTACCCTGGAACACTCTCTACCCTGAAACACTCTCTACTCTGGAACACTCTCTACTCTGGAACACTCTCTACTCTGGAACACTCTCTACTCTGGAACACTGTCTACCCTGGAACACTCTCTACCCTGGAACACTCTCTACTCTGGAACACTCTCTACTCTGGAACACTCTCTACTCTGGAACACTGTCTACCCTGGAACACTCTCTACCCTGGAACACTCTCTACTCTGGAACACTCTCTACTCTGGAACACTCTCTACTCTGGAACACTGTCTACTCTGGAACACTCTCTACCCTGGAACACTCTCTACCCTGGAACACTCTCTACTCTGGAACACTCTCTACCCTGGAACACTCTCTACTCTGGAACACTCTCTACTCTGGAACACTCTCTACCCTGGAACACTTTCTACTCTGGAACACTCTCTACCCTGGAACACACTCTCCTCTGGAACACTCTCTACTCTGGAACACTCTCTACTCTGGAACACTCTCTACTCTGGAACACTCTATACCATGGAACACTCTCTACCCTGGAACACTCTCTACCCTGGAACACTCTCTACTCTGAAACACTCTCTACTCTGGAACACTCTCTACTCTGGAACACTCTCTACCCTGGAACACTCTCTACTCTGGAACACTCTCTACTCTGGAACACTCTCTACCCTGGAACACACTCTACCCTGGAACACACTCTCCTCTGGAACACTCTCTACTCTGGAACACTCTCTACCCTGGAACACTCTCTACCCTGGAACACTCTCTACTCTGGAACACTCTCTACCCTGGAACACTCTCTAAATTTTAATAATTAATATGCTATTTAGCAGACGCTTTTATCCAAAGCGACTTACAGTCATGTGTGCATACATTATTGTGTATGGGTGGTCCCGGGGATCGAACCCACTACCCTGGCGTTACAAGCGCCGTGCTCTACCAGCTGAGCTACAGAGGACCACCCTGGAACACTCTCTACTCTGGAACACTCTCTACCCTGGAACACTCTCTACCCTGGAACACTCTCTACACTGGAACACTCTCTACTCTGGAACACTCTCTACCCTGGAACACTCTCTACTCTGGAACACCTTCTACCCTGGAACACTCTCTACCATGGAACACTCTCTACCCTGGAACACTCTTTACTCTGGAACACTCTCTACTCTGGAACACTCTCTACCCTGGAACACTCTCTACCCTGGAACACTTTCTACTCTGGAACACTCTCTACTCTGGAACACTCTCTACCCTGGAACACTCTCTACTCTGGAACACTCTCTACTCTGGAACACTCTACTCTGGAACACTCTCTACCCTGGACACTCTCTACTCTGGAACACTCTCTACCCTGGAACACTCTCTACCCTGGAACACACTCTCCTCTGGAACACTCTCTACTCTGGAACACTCTCTACCCTGGAACACTCTCTACCCTGGAACACTCACTACTCTGGAACACTCTCTACCATGGAACACTCTCTACTCTGGAACACTCTCTACCCTGGAACACTCTCTACTCTGGAACACTCTCTACTCTGGAACACTCTTTACTCTGGAACACTCTCTACTCTGGAACACTCTCTACTCTGGAACACTCTCTACCCTGGAACACTCTCTACTCTGGAACACTCTCTACCCTGGAACACTCTCTACTCTGGAACACTCTCTACTCTGGAACACTGTCTACCCTGGAACACTCTCTCCTCTGGAACACTCTCTACTCTGGAACACTCTCTACTCTGGAACACTCTCTACTCTGGAACACTCTCTACTCTGGATCACTCTCTACTCTGGAACACTCTCTACTCTGGAACACTCTCTACCCTGGAACACATACATCTACAGGGTATCTTCAGTTGCTGTCTCTTGTCTACCCTCTTCTCTTGTCCTGTCTTGGTTGTAAAAAGGGTAGAAGTAAGCAATTGTTTTAATACTAATTTAACAGGCCTTTTCACCTCACCAGCAAGTTATTTGTAAACCATGTTTTACCTTTTTACTGTCTGTATTTCACCTGTTATAATTTGTGCAAATAAATACAACAAATTAGAACCTATAGAATAGCTTATGTACTGTGTGCTCATCCCACCTCTGTCTTTTAGGTTCCAGTTGTTGTTGCTAGACAACTTTCAGTGGACACCCCCATGAGTGTCTTTCAGAATACCTCCAAAACCCCAGCTGTTTTGTTTTGGTTGTTGGGAGTGACTCTATGTTAGTTCCCCTTTCTGTTTGAGAGACAATTTTTTGGTTTTCTTGCTGTATGGTAGTCTCTCCAATCAGCTACTCTGAAGCTCTGCTGTGTCCCGATATTTGAGTGTTCAAAAAACACTTTTGTGGTAGAGTTTCTGTCACTGACATCCACCATGAGGGGTGATAAGATTGGTGGAAGCATTTGTGGAAAACCCTACATGGGAGATGTTAGATCCCATGTACGAAGGCCAATCTGCTCGTCATTGCAAAGCATTATGCCATCAAGGTTGCACATGCCGACTCAAAAGCAGTAGTCAAAGAGTTAGTCTATACTGCTTTGGAGGAGGAGGAAATCCTTCCGGAGAGGAGGAGTTTGATGAAGGTGGTGGGGCAAGGGAAAGTCTGACCGGTCCTGGCAAAAGTGGAGGACATCAATAACCTTCCAGTGCCCACTTCTCGCCAGGAATTGCACCGATTCTTCTTGTGAATGGCTGGCTACTACCGTGCTTTTGCAAGAACTTTGCCCAGGTTGTTACGTCACTTACAGATTTGATCCGTCTGAAAGTTGCTTTCCGTTGGAGCCCCGACTGTCAGGAGGCTTTTGAGAAGATAAAGACCCTTTTGGCCTCTGCACCAGTGCTAGCTGCTCCGGATTTCCGTTATCCATTTGGTCTGTACAACGATCAATCAATCAATAAATCAAATGTATTTATAAAGCCCTTTTTTCTTCAGCAGATGTCACAAAGTGCTATACAGAAACCTAGCCTAAAACCCCAAACAGCAAGAAGCACGGTGGCTAGGGAAAAACTCCCTAGAAAGGCAGGAGCATAGGAAGAAACCTAGAGAGGAACCAGGCTCTGAGGGGTGGCCAGTCCCCTTCTGGCTGTGCCGGGTGGAGATTATAAGAGTACATGGCCATTTAAGGCCAGATTGCCAGCGATGTAGGAGCAGGGAATGTGCTCCTACAGAAAGACGATAACAGTGTTGAGCACCCCCCCCTTGTGGGGTACTTTTCCGAGGTTTATGTGTCATTCTCTACCCCTCGGGTGGTCTTACTCTTTCGTTTTCCTGCAAAAGACGAGCTCCACGAACCGCCGTCTCCTTCGCTGGAGTCTCATATTACAGGAGTTTCCCCTTGAAATCAGACATATCTGTGGTAAGGACAACTTGGTTGCTGATTGTCTTTCAAGGGTGGGCAGTCAATAGGTTTTGTGTTTTGTGTATGGCCAATGTGTAGCGCTGGCTCACATTTTATTATGATTGCCATTTTGGAGATGAGTTTTCTTTTGGTTTCAAGGGGATGAGAGTTATAGAAAAACGTGATTTTACCTCTGTTATATTTCTCAAAAATGTCTGAGTTTTAGGCAGCTATATAAAAAGAAACGTCCTCTCACTATCAACTGCGTTTATTTTCAGCAAACTTAACAAATATTTGTAGGAACATAACAAGATTCAACAACTGAGACATAAACTGAACAAGTTCCACAGACATGTGACTAACAGAAATTGAATAATGTGTCCCTGAACAAAGGGGGGGTCAAAATCAAAAGTAACAGTCAGTATCTGGTGTGGCCACCAGCTGCATTAAGTACTGCATTGCATCTCCTCCTCATGGGCTGCACCAAATGTGCCAGTTTTTGCTGTGAGATGTTACCCCACTCTTCCACCAAGGCACCTGCAAGTTCTCTGACATTTCTGGGGGGAATGGCCCTAGCCATCACCCTCCGATCCAACAGGTCCCAGACGTGCTCAATGGGATTGAGATCCGGGCTCTTCGCTGGCCATGGCAGAACACTGACATTCCTGTCTTGCAGGAAATCACGCACAGAACGAACAGTATAGCTGGTGGCATTGTCATGCTGGAGGGTCATGTCAGGATGAGCCTGCAGGAAGGGTACCACAAGAGGGAGGAGGATGTCTTCCATGTAACGCACAGCGTTGAGATTGCCTGCAATGACAACAACCTCAGTCCGATGATGCTGTGACACACCGCCCCAGACCATGACGGACCCACCTCCAAATCGATCCCGCTCCAGAGTACAGGCCTCGATGTAACTCTCATTCCTTCGACGATAAACGCGAATCCGACCATCACCCCTGGTGAGACAAAACCGCGACTCGCACTTTTTGCCAGTCCTGTCTGGTCCAGCGACGGTGGGTTTGTGCCCATAGGCGACGTTGTTGCCGGTGATGTCTGGTGAGGACCTGCCTTACAACAGGCTTACAAGCCCTCAGTCCAGCCTCTCTCAGCCTGTTGCGGACAGTCTGAGCACTGATGGAGGGATTGTGCATTCCTGGTGTAACTCTGGCAGTTGTTGTTGCCATCCCGAACCTGTCCCGCAGGTGTGATGTTCGGATGTACCGATCCTGTGCAGGTGTTGTTACACGTGGTCTGCCACTGCAAGGACGATCAGCTGTCCGTCCTGTCTCCCTGTAGCGCTGTCTTAGGCGTCTCACAGTACGGACATTGCAATTTATTGCCCTGGCCACATCTGCAGTCCTCATGCTTCCTTGCAGCATGCCTAAGGCACATTCACGCAGATGAGCAGGGACCCTGGGCATCTTTCTTTTGGTGTTTTTCAGAGTCATTAGAAAGGCCTCTTTAGTGTCCTAAGTTTTCATAACCGTGACCTTAATTGCCTACCGTCTGTAAGCTGTTAGTGTCTTAACGACCGTTCAGGTGCATGTTCATTAATTGTTTATGGTTCATTGAACAAGCATGGGAAACAGTGTTTAAACCCTTTACAATCAAGATCTGTGAAGTTATTTGGATTTTTACTAATTATCTTTGAAAGACAGGGTCCTGAAAAAGGGACGTTTCTTTTTTTGCTGAGTTTATATATATATACAGTATACACATTAAAATAAAGTGTATATATATAAAAATAAAAATAAAAGTTGGCTGTTATGTATTTAATTGTTGACAGCCAGTAGACAGCCTGTTTATATTGGAGAAAGTGACGCATTTGAGTAGTGACGCATTTAAGGTGATCATGTGAGAAATGTATAGGATATATTTGTTGTCTTAAGGGGGAAGGTGTTACAGGCTTTTCCCATTAATAGTTTGAGGTTGGACGTTAGCATGTAGAGCGCAACGATTGGTGTCACCTCGTTAGTCAGTATGTGTTACACCTGTGCTGGGTTGTCCATCTCATTAGTGGGAAGGTGTTTCACCTGTTCTGGCCCAGGTGATATTTAAGAGTGGCTGGCCCAGTTCTCCAGTTGTCTTGATAGATGTGGAGGGTTAACACCTTTAGTTATCTTGATAGATGTGGAGGGTTAACACCTTTAGTTGTCTTGAGAGATGTGGCGGGTTAACACCTTTAGTTATCTTGAGAGATGTGGAGGGTTAACACCTTTAGTTATCTTGAGAGATGTGGAGGGTTAACACCTTTAGTTGTCTTGGTAGATGTGGAGGGTTAACACCTTTAGTTGTCTCTCCCTTATCTGATCTTCCCTGGTTTCAGTTTGCTCCACTGTGTGGTTTGCTTCCTGTCTTTCAGTTTGGGGTTTTCTTTTGTTTGCCTCTTCTTGGGCATTTTAGTGGGCCCTCACGGTGGGTGTCTTTTAGGTTCCAGTTGTTGTTGCTAGTCAACTTTCAGTGGACACCCCCATGAGTGGACACCCCCATGAGTGGACAC
>NW_028159705.1:0-19025 GCF_964263955.1 Coregonus lavaretus | reverse complement strand
TGTGTGTCGGTATGTGTGTACATGCACGCGTGTGTAACTATCCATGTTAAACAACCATTCTGCCAGATGTTTCTGACACTGAAGCATCTCCCTGATCTGTCTCCATGGTGATGATGTGGATCATTGATTGGCTATAGTGTATCTTCTTGCTAACAGGGCTGTACCTTATAGGGGGGATTGGATTCTATTCAACAGGTCGAAAGGAATGTGCTATGATGACATTAGGAAAACACACTGTAACTAACTGATAGCCTTTGAAATGCTTCAACCAGAGAGAAAATCATATGTATACCTCTAAAGAAGTCCTTCTGGCGCTGAATGTCTTGGAATGGCATAGTTACTGTAACATGCTTTACAGGAGTATAATTCTGAATGACTTTTACACTGTGTTGTCTCCCTAAGGTGAATTATGCCATATCACCTGTTGCTTCGTAATATGTTTGTTAGTATGTTCCAATTTCTCTTTTGCTGGAAGGATGGATGGATAAAAGGAGGAATGGATGGGTAGCATGTAGATAACCACTAGGCTACCTGCCACCCTACTAGAGAGGGATGGAGGACAGAGAGAGGTAGAGGGTTGGAGGACATAGAGAGGGAGAGGGTGGAGGACAGAAAGAGGGAGAGGGTGGAGGACAGAGAGAGGGAGAGGGTTGGAGGACAGAGAGAGGGAGAGGGTTGGAGGACAGAGAGAGGGAGAGGGTTGGAAGACAGAGAGAGGGAGAGGGATGGAGGACAGAGAGAGGGAGAGGGATGGAGGACAGAGAGAGGGAGAGGTTTGGAGGACAGAGAGAGGGATGGAGGACAGAGAGAGGGAGAGGGTTGGAGGACAGAGAGAGGGAGAAGGATGGAGGACAGAGAGGGAGATGGTTGGAGGACAAAGAGGGAGAGGGATGGAGGACAGAGAGAGGGAGAGGGATGGAGGACAGAGAGAGGGAGAGGGTTGGAGGACAGAGAGAGGGAGAGGGTTGGAGGACAGAGAGAGGGATGGAGGACAGAGAGAGGGAGAGGGTTGGAGGACAGATAGAGGGAGAAGGATGGAGGACAGAGAGAGGGAGATGGTTGGAGGACAGAGAGGGAGAGGGATGGAGGACAGAGAGAGGGAGAGGGATGGAGGACAGAGAGAGGGAGAGGGTTGGAGGACAGAGAGAGGGAGAGGGTTGGACTGACCTGCTGGGAGAGGTAGATATAGGGCGGAGTGTGTGTGTAGAGAGAGAGAGTGTGTGCGTGTGTGGAGAGAGAGAGTGTGATATGAACAATTAATCAAACTTAATCAAACAGTACCGACCCTCTCCAACTATTTTTGACACACACACACCCACATAAAAACGTACGCACACACTCACACACCCACACACACACACACACAAGCGCGCGCACGCACACACACACACACACTCCCTGGGTTGGCTCTCTACCCCTCTACTCACCTACAGGGGAGGTCTGTAGCATCAGACTAGGACTGCATCCCAAATGGCACCCAATCCCCTACATATATAGTGTACTACTTTTGACCAGATCCCTAGTATAGTAAAGTAAGTAAGTATAGTAAGATGAGCCCTAGTAACTGAAATGTTAAGGTTAGGCAGTTTCAAGATGCAACAGTGTAGGATGATTCTGAGCTTGAGTCAAAAACAGCCAGTGTTGCCTTTTTTTATTTTTTGGTTGTCATTTTTTATTGAATCACAAACTTTACTGTCAATCAGAATCAAGCCCTCCCACCAACTGTCCCAAACAAAGCCCTGGCCTGCCCCGCCCTGTGTAAATACAGTGTTAGTTTAGGAGGTTCCTAACTACAGTGGTGAGGCAAATGAAGTAGAATAGTTTAGTTAAACAGTGCAACACAGTGGCAAAGGGGCACCAGTAGCCCAATAGGATAAGGTTTAGGATATGGCATAGATATATATATATATATAGGTCATACAGTATAGATATAAGACCATATAGGATTTAAAGAAAGAGGACAATGAACTGGGTGGAGGTATAACCCAGGTCTCTGTGTTTAAGTGAAAACCGATTAACTCCATTGTGCCCTTTATATCTATTATATAGGTAGGGCTGTACTCAACAATATCACCTACAATGGCTGCATTCAACAGGTAGCAGTCGGAAGCTAAGCTAACGCTGCTTTGAAACCCAACCCAAATGGCTAAGGAGAGAAGCTTCAAGGCTGGAATAGAAAAGATAGAAGGTAGAAAGTAGCTGGAATTTGAACTGTTCCGGGATATTGTCGTTCTCGGTCTCTGCTCAGTAGCGTGCAAACAAGGATTAGGAATTGTTGACAGGTAGTAATTAAAAGAACGGCGAACATTCCAAGATTCTCATTCCGGATTTAACCAGTTGTGCCCTGGGTTCTTCTCAGTGTCTTGAGTCCTCATTTAACTATGGATTTAAACAATGGGTTCTAGCTCTATTGTAACTCATTTTTGATCAGCCTACATATTGCTTGTTTTGATGATGATGATGGAATTCTGATGCTAGACTCTCAATTCCAAAAGTCTGTATTCTACTTCTATAGTGTGACCACCTCATTAACCGACATATCGGTTATTCTTCGGTTTTTAAACAACTAATTGATCGACGTCGGTTCAATTATTTGAATTCCTTTTTAAAAAATCTGTGAGCTCAATGCGCACATTGCACAGTTTCTCTAAAGATAAATCAAATCCAGCCTGAACTGTACAATGTAATAGTTGTAGTTTCCAACAGGCCAGTATTCTACATAGTTTAGCACATAAAATGTGGTAATTAACTACAATGACCATAATCCATTGCACATCTACTTGTCCGGTCTGTGTTTCTTTTATGCCTGCTAAGGAAGATGCAGAAGAATGCGCGATCGTGAGGTGATATAGAGGACAGCTGTTGATCGCGAGGTATAGTGGCTTGCGAAAGTATTCACCCCCCTTGGCATTTTTCCTATTTTGTTGCCTTACAACCTGGAATTAAAATGGATTTTTGGGGGGTTTGTATCATTTGATTTACATAACATGCCTACCACTTTGAAGATGCAACATATTTCTTCTTGTGAAACAAACTAGAAATGAAACAAAAAAACGGAAAACTTGAATGTGCATAACTATTCCCCCCCCCCCAAAGTCAATACTTTGTGGACCCACCTTTTGCAGCAATTACAGCTGCAAGTCTCTTGGGGTATGTCTCTATAAGCTTGGCACATCTAGCCACTGGGATTTTTGCCCATTCCTCAAGGCAAACTGCTCCAGCTCCTTCAAGTTGGATGGGTTCCGCTGGTGTACCGCAATCTTTAAGTCATACCACAGATTCTCAATTTGATTGAAGCCTGGGCTTTGACTAGGCCATTCCAAGACATTTAAATGTTTCCCCTTAAACCACTTGAGTGTTGCTTTAGCAGTATGCTTAGGGTCATTGTCCTGCTGGAAGGTGAACCTCCATCCCAGTCTCAAATCTCTGGAAGACTGAAACAGGTTTCCCTCAAGAATTTCTCTGTATTTAGCGCCATCCATCAATCCTTCAATTCTGACCAGTTTCCCAGTCCCTGCCGATGAAAAACATCCCCACAGCATGATGCTGCCACCACCATGCTTCACTGTGGGGATGGTGTTCTCCGGGTGATGAGAGGTGTTGGGTTCACGCCAAACATAGCATTTTCCTTGATGGCCAAAAAGCTCAATTTTAGTCTCATCTGACCATTCTTCCATATGTTTGGGGAGTGTCCCACATACCTTTTGGCGAACACCAAACGTGTTCGCTTATTTTCTTCTTGAAGCAATGGCTTTTTTCTGGCCACTCTTCCGTAAAGCCCAGCTCTGTGGAGTGTACGGCTTAATGTGGTCCTATGGACAGATACTCCAATCTACGCTGTGGAGCTTTGCAGCTCCTTCAGGGTTATCTTTGGTCTCTTTGTTGGCTCTCTGATTAATGCCCTCCTTGCCTGGTCCGTGAGTTTTGGTGGGCGGCCCTCTCTTGGCAGGTTTGTTGTGGTGCCATATTCTTTCCATTTTTTATAATGGATTTAATGGTGCTCCGTGTGATGTTCTAAGTTTCAGATATTTTTTTATAACCACTCCCTGATCTGTACTTCTCCACAACTTTGTCCCTGACCTGTTTGGAGAGCTCCTTGGTCTTCATGGTGCCGCTTGCTTGGTGGTGCCCCTTGCTTAGTGGTGTTGCAGACTCTGGGGCCTTTCAGAACAGATTTGTATATATACTGAGATCATGTGACAGAACATGTGACACTTAGATTGCACATAGGTGGACTTTATTTAACTAATTATGTGACTTCTGAAGGTAATTGGTTACACCAGATCTTATTTAGGGGCCTCATAGCAAAGGGGGTGAATACATATGTGTCACGTCCTGACCTGGAGAGATTGTTATTCTCTAGGTAGTTTGGTCAGGGTGTGAAACTCTGTTAGAATTTCTATGTTTAGGATCTAGATGTGGTGTTTCTATGTTTGGCCGGGTGTGATTCCCAATCAGAGACAGCTGTCGCTCGTTGTCTCTGATTGGAGATCATACTTAAGTAGCCTGTTTGCCTACCTTAGTTGTGGGATCTTGTTCCGTGTTCGGCTTGTATGTGTATAGCCTGAGGACTTCACGTTACGTTGTTTCTTGTTTTGTTTATGTTTATTTGAGTTTAATAAACATGTTCGCATACCATGCTGCACCTTGGTCTGACCCGTCTCTCAACGATCGTGACAATATGCACGCACCACTTTTCCGTTATTTATTTTTTATAATGTTTTTAAACAAGTTATTTTTTTTATTTCACTTCACCAATTTGGACTATTTTGTGTATGTCCATTACATGAAATCCAAATAAAAATCCATTTAAATCACAGGTTGTAATTCAACAAAATAGGAAAACTCCAAAGGGGGATGAATACTTTTGCAAGGCACTGTATCTTTACCTGAAAATACATGATCCATAGGGTCACAAGTGTACACCCTCCACCTCCACCCTCCTGACCTATAAAGTTACCCTTCTGAGAACAGGGGCCCCCTGAGGCCTCTTAAGGAGCTCACACGGAGCATTTGGTGCCTGGGGACGGACCGGTTTAAAATCTAACGAAGTGTGTGTGTGTGTGTGTCTCCCTCCCTCTCTCTCTCACTCTGTGGCCCTATAAAAAATGCAGGTTACATTTAGCAGCGCCCTGTTTGTGACTGACTTGTTCCTTTATTTTCTATAATGTCTCTATCTGAATAAGCCATCCACTGAGTTGTTAGGCTGAGAGATAAGGTGCCATTGTAATGTAATGTTTTCCTTTAGCCAAGGAAAGGACCCAATTATCATTCTAAAGGGCCTACGCGGGGGGTTATGTTACAAGCCTTTTTCAGCTCAGCTGTCCCCAAGAAGGGTGTGTGTGTGTGCGTGCCGTGGCCTGTTGGTCCCCATAGAGCTGTCAAAGCACAGCTGCCCACGGGGTTAAAAGTATGTCTATAGTGTTCCATTCCTGGAAGAAAAAAAAAAATCTCTCACCGATGGCTTTGTCTCTGATGCGGAGAGGACAACCCCCCAATCAAGTGCCGGCCGGCCTTTTCTGTTGGTTCTGTTTGTGGGGGTTCCTTTCTTCTTCTTCTTCTTCTTCTTCTTCTTCTTCTTCTTCTTCTTCTTCTTCTTCTTCTTCTTCTTCTTCTTCTTCTTCTTCTTCTTCTTCTTCTTCTTCTTCTTCTTCTTCTTCTTCTTCTTCTTCTTCTTCTTCTTCTTCTTCTTCTTCTTCTTCTTCTTCTTCTTCTTCTTCTTCTTCTTCTTCTTCTTGAGAGAGAGGTTGTGAACAAACAGGATTTTATTAGCTGTCAAAATGGCCTCCAATCAACACAATTTACCAATCCTTATATCCCTGTGAGGAGCCGTAAATTAATGGGCCGCTCTCTATCACTCCTCCTCTCTTTTTTCTCCTCCTATTCTTTCCCTCTTTCTCACGTGCCTGTTATCTGAACGGCACTGGGTTAAAGGGATAAGAGGAATATATTAAAGAAAAAGTGAAATTCACTGTCGTTGCTTCTTAATAGACAGAAATGAGCACGTAAGAGCGATGAATTATACATTTCTGTCTGACTGTGGCATAGCAGTTTGCCGTGGGCATAGAACACTGTATCTGTTTGCTATGGAATTCTGCTTAGGCATCTTGTCTAAGAACAGCCCTTAGCCGTGGTATATTGGCCATATAACACTCCCCTCGGGCCTTATTAATTAAGTATATCTGGTAAGGTTTAGAGAGGAAGAGAGATTAATTGATGGTGTGTCATTTTGGGGGTAATAGAGTGAAAACGGTTTCCATGTCAAGTCTATATGCTGAACCCTTCATGGTTCAACTCATCCCAGGTGACTGCTCTTCTCTCCTCTCCTTCAAGGATTTCTAGGGAATGTTCAGGGCTGATTTCCCCTCCTCTCTCCCTCCTCCTGATCTGTCTGTCCATCTTTCACAAAGCTGTCAGTGTGCCAAGGGTCTTGGAATGCCAGAGAGGGGGATTCATCCCTTGTTCCCTCCGTCCCTCCATCTTGTTGAACGAGAGATATAAAGAGTATTGTATATTTCTTTAATCTTCTGTGGATCAGGACATCTTTTATTTTCTTTCATCTCCCCCTGTCTTTCCCCTCTCCATTCCTCTCTTCCTCTTTCCTCTCCTCCCTCCTCCCCCGTCCTCCTTCTCTCCTCTCCTCTCCCAATCTAATAGGACTTATCTCCCCACTGGATCAGATACCTGGGAGCCATTGTCTAATTACCTAATTTAATCTTCTCTCTCTCGCTCTCTCTCTCTCTCTCTCTCTCTCTCTCTCTCTCTCTCTCTCTCTCTCTCTCTCTCTCTCTCTCTCATCTCTCTCTCACTCATCTCTCTCATCTCTCTCTCACTCCTGTCACACACCCTCCCTCCCTCCATCCCTCTCTCCTCTCCTCTATCTGGTCTGGTCTGATTTAGGAGGGGTGTACAGTGTGTGTTAAGCATGAAACACACAGAGAATCTCACTGCTGATAGACTGCCGCAGCGTTACCTGCTGCTTGCCGTCCCTTGTAGAATCCCTGCTCGTCAGTGGCCAACAACTTGACTTTATGCCAATCAGAGAGCACGAACCAATGAAAAATATATCATTTTCTCCGTACATCCACGGATGAGCCAGTCACACTTCATATGCAATGTAGGCTATGGGATGTTAACTAGCTACAGTGGCTTGCGAAAGTATTCACCCCCATTGGCATTTTTCCTATTTTGTTGCCTTAAAACCTGGAATTAAAATGGATTTTTTGGGGGTTTGTATAATTTGATTTACACAACATGCCTACCACTTTGAAGATGCAAAATATATTTTTTTGTGAAACAAACAAGAAATTAGACAACCAAAAAGAGAACTTGAGCCTGCATAACTATTCACCCCCCCCCCTTGACTCCCCCTAAATGACATATTATTATTATTATTAAGAATTTCTCTGTATTTAGCGCCATCCTTCATTCCTTCAATTCTGACCAGTTTCCCAGTCCCTGCTGATGAAAAACATCCCCACAGCATGATGCTGCCACCACCATGCTTCACTGTGGGGATGGTGTTCTCGGGGTGATGAGAGGTGTTGGGTTCACGCCAAACATAGCATTTTCCTTGATGGCCAAAAAGCTCAATTTTAGTCTCATCTGACCATTCTTCCATATGTTTGGGGAGTGTCCCACATACCTTTTGGTGAACACCAGACGTTTTTGCTTATTTTTTCTTTAAGCAATGGCTTTTTTTCTAGCCACTCTTCCGTAAAGGTCAGCTCTGGGGAGTGTACGGCTTAAAGTGGTCCTATGGACAGATACTCCAATCTCCGCTGTGGAGCTTTGCAGCTCTTTCAGGGTTATGTTTGGTCCGTGAGTTTTGGTGGGCGGCCCTCTCTTGGCAGGTTTGTTGTGGTGCCATATTCTTTCAATTTTTTAATAATGGATTTAATGGTGCTCCGTGTGATGTTCTAAGTTTCTGAAATTATTTTATAACCCAACCCTGATCTGTACTTCTCCACAACTTTGTCCCTGACCTGTTTGGAGAGCTCCTTGGTCTTCATGGTGCTGCTTGCTTGGTAGTGCCCCTTACTTAGTGGTGTTGCAGACTCTGGGGCCTTTCAGAACAGGTGTATATATACTGAGATCATGTGTGACAGATCATGTGACATTTAGATTGCACACAGGTGGACTTTATTTAACTAATTATGTTACTTCTGAAGGTAATTAGTTGCACCAGATCTTATTTAGGGGCTTCATACATATGCACGCACCACTTTTCCGTTATTTATTTTTTAGAATTTTCTGAAACAAGTTATTTTTTTCATTTCACTTCAACAATTTGGACTATTTTGTGTATGTCCATTACATGAAATTCAAATAAAAAATCCATTTAAATTACAGGTTGTAATGCAACAAAATAGGAAAAACGCCAAGGGGGATGAATACTTTTGCAAGTTGCTGTAAGTGCACAGACGCAATGCACACAACCCTACATACTTCCTCCAAGCTAGCTATCCACTAGCTGATATTGACATTATAATTAAATCACAATGGATTAGTTTGTTTCCATGAAACAGCTGCCTGTGTTAGCTGTGGAGTTATTGCAGTGTCCTTCGCTAGCTAGCTATCTAGCTGGCTATGTTGTGCTAGCTAGCAAATATGCTAACATTAGCTAGCTATACTGTCTATGGGCTGGCACTGGCAGTATGGAATCACGGAGAGTGAATTAAAATCTTTCTTCGTCATGGTTTGGAGTATTTTAACAAGGCTGAGTGGTTGACTACTTCCAAGGTCTTCTTTTAGGGTGTGTGTGTATGATTGTGTGCGTGTCAGAGAAGGAATTCAGGCAATTAAGTTAATTTCAACAGCTGTTCTCAGAACTAAGAGTTAGAGGGTAATTACAGAGGAATTCAGAGCGGTAGAGAGGTAGAGAGGTAGAGAGAGAGAGAGAAATTTGTGGTATCTAAAACACAGCGCGATAAATCCTCGATAGATCCGCGTTCGGTGCGATGTGTGAGGCCCTTAAAGGTTCCTGACCCTGTCCCCTTGCCTACAGGGGACAAATGCCACACGTACTGTACAAACTGCACACAAATTCCGTGTTTCAGCGAAGTCGCCCCCCGTCCATATAGAGAGAGGGGCCTCACACACACAGCTGCTTCATCAGTCACATGAATACATACAGAAACATTAAAAGAACACACAATCAGTGTATCAGCGGTCATTATAACTATTGAATGACAAGACAACCCCTTGAGAATCTCCAGGTGTTCTCGCCCTCCCCGCTCACGTGTTGGCTGTGTGTGTATGCGTGTTTGTGTGTTGGCTAGGTGAGTGTGTGTTGGCTGTGTGTGTATGCGTGTTTGTGTGTTGGCTAGGTGAGTGTGTGTTGGCTGTGTGTGTGTGTGTGTGTGTGTAGGAGTATGCCGAGTAGGGGCCAAGAGCTGTCCTTCATACACACCTTGGCCCTCAACTCATCTCCATCTAATCTGTCTCAACTGTACACACTCCCATGAGAGATAGAGATGGAGATAGAGAGAGAAAGCAAGCTGTGGAGGCTGCTGAGGGGAGAACGGCTAATAATAATGTCCGGAACAGAGCAAATGGAATGGCATCAAACACAAAAACCATGTGTGTTGATGTATTTGATACCATTCCACTAATTCCGCTCCAGTCATTACCACGAGCCTGTCCTCTATAATTTAAGGTGTAACCAACCTCCTGTGAGAGCGAGATAACAACCAGAAGTGATGGATAGAGAGAGGGATGACAGAACCCTGAACACAAATCAGGGGGAAAGATTATGTGCTCATTCTTTTTGTTTGTTTACCTGACATTTTCTGAACTCAGGTTAACCTTAAACACTTCGAAATTTGACATTTGGAACAACTTCGAAATTTGACATTTGAGAAACATGGATGAATTCTGACGTTAGACTGTGAGAGCTGGTAGGTTTTGCCTGCTGGCTTAGCCTTTATTCTAATAGACATAGTGGAAGAAATACAGTACATCTGCAGATTGAATGTGACAAACAGTCCTAACATGGTGGAATCAAAACCAGGTGCCTGTTCGGTCTATAAAGGAACACACACACACACACACACAGACACACACACAGACACACACACACACACACACACACACACACACACACACACACACACACACACACACACACACACACACACACACACACACACACACACACACACACACACACACACACACACACACACACACACACACAGACACACACACACACACACACACACACACACACACAGGTACTCACTTTACCTGAGTGACACACACCTGGTTTGGAGAGCCATCCACTTCCTGAGTCCCATCATCCGTCTGTCTTAGTGACCTCCCACAATTCCCGGCTTTATGGGCGGCTTTGATTCAAGACCTTTGACCCCGGTGTCAGAGTAGCACACCTGGTCAGGTCTGTGAGAAAAGACAGAGAAAAGAGGAGAGGAAAGAGTGGGATGAGTGGAGGATGGGAGGAGGTGTGGAGGATGGGTCAGATCTAGGGTTAGTGGAAAGTTGTGGTACACACACACACATGCAGATGTTTACACCGTCAGTGTGAAAGTTGATAAATTCCCTCCCATGTTCAGATCATTGCAGATAGAAACGTATCACCTAAACCTGTCCAGATCCTCTACTCCACACCATACCATAGAACCCTCAAACTCAACTCTGGACCTTGAAGCCAGTTCCACTGTGTTTTTTCATTGTTCCCCTCTAATCAGGGACTGATTTATACCTGGGACAGCAGGTGGGTGCAATTAATTATCAGGTAGAATAGAAAACCAGCAGGCTCCGGACCTCGTAGGGTAAGAGTTGAATACCCCTGATGTAGAACAATCTGTCTGTTCTATGCAGTACATTTCTAGGACTATACATCCCTCAGCCTTCCTCCACTGTGATGTCATATTGTCTGAGTTATATCTGGACTCACAGATCTGATATCGTCCTTTGAGTCGAATGAAAGTTATAAAATATGCTTTTTACTCCATCTCTTCTAGTTATAAAATCCAAATATCGCTGCCATTTCTAGACAGGTGGATGTGTGCTAACATTAGAAAGTCCAGATTTTATGATTTTATTAAACATGTATGACACGGTAAAAGGTAGACACACACACACAGAGCGACACACACACACAGAGCGACACACAGAGCGACACACAGAGCGACACACGGTGCCATTCCAGATCATGACATGTGCTCCTATTACAAATATTCTAGGTATAGATCGAGGGATGGTATATAGTTTACTGCTACTCATCCCATGTTTTTCTCAGACAGCCGTGTGTGTGTGTGTGTGTGCCTGTGTCTCTATGTTTCTGTCTGTCTGTGTCTGTGTGTGTGTGTGAGTCTGTGTGTGTTTGTCTCTGTCTCCGTGTCCGTCTCCGTCTCCATCTCTGTGTCTGTCTAGTAGGACTAAAATACGTTTTCTTAACATGCCAACTGATTGTGGAACCAGGTCGGTCAACACTTTACATTCAAGTGGCTAGAACATACACTGATACACAGTGGCCAAAGTGATTCAGAAATATCTGTTTCACCATTGCTCTCATGCCACATAGCTAGCCACTGGTTACACTCTCTATATGTGTCTATGCATTGAATAATTTGTCTAAAGGTATCTGGAAGTGCTAACTCCTCTACGTAGCATTTCTCAGTTTACCATAGAGACCTCATGTATTTCGCTTGGGCTAGCTAGCTAGAAGCGCTAACCCTGCTACATACAGTGCCTTAACGATCGACACAAAATACTCTGTAATGTCAAAGTGGAAGAACAATTCTAACATTTGTAAAACATTTATGAAAAATAAAACACTAATATATCATGATTACATAAGTATTCAACCCCATCAGTCAATACATGTTAGAATCATCTTTGGCAGCGATTACAGCTGTGTATCTTTCTGGGTAAGTCTCTAAGAGATTTCCACACCTGGATTGTACAACATTTAGCCATTATTATTTTCAAAATTCTTCAAGCTCTGTCAAATTGGTTGTTGATTATTGCTAGACAACAATTTTCTGGTCTTGCCATAGATTTTCAAGCATATTTAAGTCAAAACTGTAACTCGGCCAGTCAGGAACATCCACTATCTTCTTGGTAAGCAACTCCATTGTAGATTTGGCGTTGTGTTTTATGTTATTGTCCTGATGAAAGGTGAATTAATCTCCCAGTGTCTGGTGGAAAGCAGACTGAACCAGGTTGTTCTCTAGGATTTTGCCTGTGCTTAGCTCCATTACGTTTTTTTTTTATCCTGAAAAACTCCCCAGTCCTTAACGATTACAGCCATAACCATAACATGATGCAGCCACCACCATGCTTGAAAATATGGAGAGTGGTACTGAGTACAGTGTTGTATTGGATTTGCCCCAAACAAAACACTTTGTATTCAGGATATATATATTTTTTTGCAGTATTACTTTAGTGCCTTGTTGCAAAGAGGATGCATGTTTTGGAATATTCTGTACAGGCTTCCTTCTTTTCACTTTGTCAATTAGGTTAGTATTGTGGAGTACCGTAACTACAATGTTGTTGATCCACCCTCAGTTTTCTCCTTTCACAGCCATTAAACTATGTAACTGTTTTAAAGACACCATTGGCCACACGTGAAATCCCTGAGCGGTTTCCTTCCTCTCCGGCAACTGAATTAGGATGGACGCCTGTATCTTTATAGTGACTGGGTGTATTGATACACCATCCAAAGTGTAATCAATAACTTCACCATGCTCAAAGGGATATTCAATGTCTGATTTTTTTTATACCCATCTACCAATACTGTATGTGCCATTCTATGCGATGCTTTGGAAAAAATCCCTGGTCTTTGTGATTCAGTCAAGCAGTGAACTTCAAACACAGATTCAGGGACCTTACAGATAATTTAATGTGTGGGGTACAGAGATGAGGTAGTCATTCAAAAATATGGTTAAACACTATTATTCCATGCAAGATAGTTCATGCAAGATATTATGTGACTTCTTAAGCACATTATTACTGCTAACCTTATTTAGGCTTGCCATAACAAAGGGGTTGAATACTTATACATTTCAGCTTTTTATTTTTAATTAATTTGTCAAATCAATACATGTAAAACATAATTCCACTTTAAAATTATGGGGTATTTTGTGACCAAAAAAATCTAAATTTGATCAATTTTAAATTCAGGCTGTAACACAACAAAATGTGGAAAAAGTCAAGGGGTGTAAATACTTTCTGAAGACACTGTATCATGTCTCAGTGACCAGTTTGCATGCAGAGAGTATATGGGAGCCTCCTATTCCTTATATAGTGTACTACTTTGGACCAGATCCCCTATGGGCCCTTCTCAAAAGTATTGCACTCCATTTTGGTTTTTCACCAAGTATGTATTTAAATTTGTCTTCATCATTTAGGTTTTCTAATTCTTCGTATTGTTTTATAATTTTGAGGAAGAAGGTATTTCATATGTCAGAATATCTGTCACAGTTTGACAGAAAATACATCTGTCTCTATCTCTCCCTGGGGGCAGAATGAGCCCAGCCTGTCCTCTCTGGGCAGCCAGGTTTGTATGTGACGACCAGTCTCTATGGTCAGGCTGTGCTCACTGAGACTGTGCATAGTTAGTGTTTTCCTCAGTTTTCTATCAGTCACAGTGGTCAGATCGTCTGTTTAGAACCAAATAGCATTGAAGTTTTGTTGTGGTGTCTTTCCAATAAGTTATATATTTTTATTTTGCTTTGTGGTGATTTGATTGGGCTATATTTTCTGAGAGCTGTCCTGAGACTTTGGTGGGTTGGTAGGGGTTATGAACTGAGCCTCAGCAATACTCTTGTCTTGGACTGTGCTGGGGTTGATGTGGATGGGGTGCTGACTTGTGAGTTGGTGGTGAGGATTGCGGGTTGAGCTGGAGAGACCTCAGTATAGCCATCTCAGTCTTAGAGCTCTCCTGGTCTCTCTCTGAAGCTCTCTCACCTCTGTTGTAAGGTCAGCCAATTGTCTGTTGTGGCTCTCTCGCTCTCTCTCTCTCTCTCTCTCCTGCTGCATGTCACTCAGCTGTGCTGTGAGGCCCTTATCGTCTCTCTCTGTGCTGTGGGGCCTTTAAGGTGTTGCTATCTGGCTGCTGTTTGCTCACCTTTTCCCTGAGCAGCACCAGTTCTATCTCCATCAGGGTGAACTTCTCTGTCAGGTGTTTGATGGTGGTGTCTCTGTCTCTCATGGCCTGCTCTGAGTTTATCAATGCTTGATTTGTTTTCAAATTCTTTGTGGGTCTGTGTGATCTGTGGGAAATACAGTGGGGGAAAAAAGTATTTAGTCAGCCACCAATTGTGCAAGTTCTCCCACTTAAAAAGATGAGAGAGGCCTGCAATTTTCATCATAGGTACACGTCAACTATGACAGACAAAATGAGATTTTTTTTCTCCAGAAAATCACATTGTAGGATTTTTTATGAATTTATTTGCAAATTATGGTGGAAAATAAGTGTGAAAACCTTGTGAAGACTTACAGAAAAAGTTTGACCTGTATCTTTGCCAACAAAGGGTATATAACAAAGTATTGAGAAACTTTTGTTATTGACCAAATACTTATTTTCCACCATAATTTGCAAATAAATTCATTAAAAATCCTACAATGTGATTTTCTGGATTTTTTTCTCTCATTTTGTCTGTCATAGTTGACGTGTACCTATGATGAAAATTACAGGCCTCTCTCATCTTTTTAAGTGGGAGAACTTGCACAATTGGTGGCTGACTAAATACTTTTTTCCCCCACTGTACTCTCTGTTTAGAGCCAGATAGCATTCCAATTTGCTCTGTTTTTTTGGTTGATTCTTTCCAGTGTTTCAAATAGTTATCTTTTTGCTTTCTCATGATTTGGTTGGGTCTAATTGTGTTGCTGTCCTGGGGCTCTGTGGGGTCTGTTTGTGTTTGTGAACAGAGCCCCAGAACCAGCTGGCTGAGGGGACTCTTCTCTAGGTTAATCTCTCTGTAGGTGAGGGCTTTGTGATGGAATGTGTGGGAATCGCTTCCTTTTAGGTGGTTGTAGAATTTAACAGCTATTTTTTGGATTTTGATAACTAGCGGGTATAGTCCTAATTCTGCTCTGCATGCATTGTTTGGGGTTTTGCAATGCACGCAAAGTATATTTTTGCAGAATTCTGCATGCAGTCTTAATTGAGTGTTTGTCCCATTTTGTGAATTCTTGGTTGGTGAGTGGACCCAGACCTCACAACCATAGAGGGCAATTGGTTATTTAACTGATAGAAGTATTTTTAGCCAGATCCTAATTGGGATGTCTTGTGTTATGTTCCTTTTGATGGCATAGAAGGCCCTTCTTGCCTTGTCTCTTAGATCGTTCACAGCCTTGTGGAAGTTACCTGTAATGTTGATGTTTAGGCTGAGGTAGGTATCGTTTTTTGTGTGCTCTAGCGCAAAGGTGACTAGATGGAATTTGTATTTGTTGTCCTGGCAACTTGACTTTTTTTGGAACACCATTATTTTTGTCTTACTTAGATCTCTCTCTCTCTCTCTCTCTTTCCTCTCTCTCTCTTTCCTCTTTCCTCTCTCTCTCTTGCTCTCGGTTTGCCCCCCCATTCTCCCCTCTCTATCCCCCTCTATTCAGTGTTCAGGGTGTATTTAACTTTGTGCCATCAAAGTCTCTGTGCTCTAATAGTCTGTAGGTAACTCTGTTTTTCCCTATTCACTAGTAATTATGTTGCTATGGTTGTAACTCAGTTAATTCAAATGCTGTTTTAGATGTACCTACATGTAAACACATAAACTGTGTTAAAAGATGTTTTAACAACGTTTTTAACAGCCTTTTTTTTTAAAACTGTTGTTCCTATGATAAAGGGTTTAGGAGGACCTGAAGTGTGGTCCTTGACATTAGTAAGTCTGACTACCCATGCTGCAGGCTAGTGATGCTGTTTGTTCATCCGCACCCGTCCGCAATTTCGAATAACCCATCCACAACCGCCCGACTATATGTGCTGAAGTGAACATCTGATGCCCGCACCCGACCCTAAACCACACATATAGAGATTTGCTGTACAGTTAGACATGGCGTAACAAATATTTTGACAGGCCTTTTAGAGTCTGCCTATGTTTCCTCTTATAATTTCCGCCATTTTGGTAGGATATTTGTTAGTCAACTTGTCTATAATTAGATACATGCAACTTCTCTTCTGTCATTAATTCTGCCCTAGAATACTAAATAAACCCTTGCTCACCAGAGTAATGTCATAAATGAATGCTTCAATCTAATTGACATCGGTAAAGCAGCGCAGCAAAAGACGTTTAGGGACCGGGGAGAACATGCAATCACTCAACAATAAAAAAAGGAATGATTTTCCGTGCAACATTTCCAGTTGGACCGGTTTTAAGGAAATTAAAAGCTGTAAAAACTACCCAACATATTTCTGATAATATTTCAGTTCGGCTTGGATGCAAATTTTATGTGGTTGTACATAGCTCCATATTGATCTGGTACTGGTACTCCCTGTATATAGCTCCATATTGATCTGGTACTGGTACTCCCTGTACATAGCTCCATATTGATCTGGTACTGGTACTCCCTGTACATAGCTCCATATTGATCTGGTACTGGTACTCCCTGTATATAGCTCCACATTGATCTGGTACTGGTACTCCCTGTACATAGATCCATATTGATCTGGTACTGGTACTCCCTGTATATAGCTCCATTCTTGTGTATTTTATTTTTCTTTGTATTATTATTTTTAAACTGCGTTATTAGGGAAGGTTCGTAAGCAAGCATTTCATGGTAAAGTCTACACCCAATATATTCGGCTCATGTGACAAGTACATTTGATTCGATTTTTGGATGGGGATATCTCACACACGCAAACATTGAATGCAGCTGATACTGTGTACACACGTCTGTGGTGAGTCAGGGATTTCCAGTACAGTCTGCAGTCCCGTCTATCTGTAGTCTATGAAGGATCACATTGTAGACTGTGGTTACACCTAGTATTGTCTGAATAAAGCCTAGTGTTAACATCTGCAATTAAATATACATCTGAGAGTCAGACTGGTAAAGGGAAAGAGTGCTCAATGGAGATCTCAACACTGACTCAACTAGAGCAAATCAGGTCACCTGTGATGGGGAGAGAGAGAGAGAGAGAGAGAGAGAGAGAGAGAGAGAGGGGACCTCGAAGCTGAGGAATCCATCAGTATGTCAACAAGGCTGGCTGTCGAACAAACACACACACTGTCCTTTCTCCCACCACCCCTCCCCTGGCCTCTGTGTAAAATAGGAGATGAAGCAGAGCTCCCACCTCTCCAGGCGGAACATCCATTTGTTATAAATAGATCCTGGCTGACAGGGCAGCGGGATACACTGACTGGGGTAATGTAAGGTGTTCCATGGCAGGGTGGCGGGATACAGTCAATTAATACAAGGTGTTCTTTGGCAAGATAGCCAGTAGCCGTGGGCAGAGATCTCAGCACACAACAGAAAATGAAACACAAACACTCCCGTCAGCATGCCTTGTTCCTGACCAAGTGACTTAACCAGGAAAAACTCCTGACTCATCATAATAAGGGCTTGTGCCCAATGGACCCTGGTCAAAAGTAGTGCACATGAAAGGAAATAGGGTGCGATTTGGGACGCAGCCTAAGACTCCAATGTTCTCTCCCAGCTGACAGTCCCGTTTAAAGCCTGGTCATCATTAGAAACATCATCCCTATTACCATGGGAACCCTTATGTGTTATGCTCACAGACAGTACAGTATGAACTGCCCCCTGATTTAGGATCAGTTTTGGCTTTTAGATCACAATGAATAAGATCACATGGATACAGGGGGGATATGATCCTAGATCAGCACTCCTACTCTGAGACTCTATGGCCCCAGATTATTACATGTGAATCTTGTGAAACATCATCCCTATTACCATTATGCTGACAGACCGTACAGTAGGAAAAAGCTGTTGTGAACTGTATGATGTTTAGCGTAGTTATTATTAACAATTACACCCTGTTGTGTGTGTGCTACAAAAGAGCAACAATTACACCCTTTGCATTAAGGAGGAAATCTTAGAAACCCTCCATAGAACATGTTCCACAGCTCTCTCCTTATACCGTCATGTCCCGGGGTAAGACTGAGCTTGACTGAAAAACAGATCCCCAAAGTTTATATATGCATCACATTCGGAGTCCTAATTGTCTCAAACCCCCACCCCTCCGTTACTACATCTTTCTATCCAATAACCCCTCCCACCCCTCCACTTCTCAATCTCTCCAACCCACCCTATCCCTCCACCAATCCACCTCCACTCCTCCATCCCACCCTATCCCTCCACCAATCCACCTCCACCCCTCCATCACACCCTATCCCTCCACCAATCCACCTCCACCCCTCCATCCCACCCTATCCCTCCACCAATCCACCTCCACCCCTCCATCCCACCCTCCTCCTTCTCTCCATCCTTAGGGCCAGGTTTAGAGTACTACAAAGGTGTTATTACCATAGACTACTTATCAGTGGTGTAACCCTAACCCCTAGCCTTGAGTGGGGCTGTCTCTTTCATCTAGGAGATTGAAGAGAAGTGAGAGGAGAGGCGAGTGTGTGTGTGTGTGTGTGTGTTTGTTTGTTTGTTTTGTGTGATTAGGGATAAGTGAGAGGCTAGTTTGAACAGCCGTGGTTATCGCCTTCTTAGAACAGGTTAAAGTAGGCCCTTAGACACTGATTTATGGCCAGTTTGGCGTTACCCTCCCCTAATGCTTTAAGACTAGGATTTACTGGGGTTAAGCTGATCCTAGATCTGTGTCTAAGGCCAAATACTCTCTTGGTATGTCTTAGCTATTCTGGAGAGGCTCATACATACTTTCCCAGTGACTACCAGGTGCAGTTAGCCTGCTGTGTAAGCTATGCTAACTGAAAGTGCTACTCTCTATATCAATATGTATTGTAAATATTAGCGTTAGCATCTAAGCTACTCTAACTGGATTTGTACATCTCTATCTGAATATGTATTGTAAATATTAGCGATAGCATTAATATCTGTGTTGGTATTACGTTGTAATCTGTTTTGTGTTGGATTGTCTG
>NW_028159706.1:0-58100 GCF_964263955.1 Coregonus lavaretus | reverse complement strand
TGAGGATTTAAATGTTATGATTACTGGATGTTCATCATTTGATAAATCAAACATTAATACTGGCAGGTTGCAGTTATAGAGGCCAACCTTAGGTCTCTGTCTCAAGATAGGTCTCTGTCTCAAGATAGGTCTCTGTCTCAAGATAGGTCTCTGTCTCAAGATAGGTCTCTGTCTCAAGATAGGTCTCTGTCTCAGGATAGGTCTCTGTCTCAAGATAGGTCTCTGTCTCAAGATAGGTCTCTGTCTCAGGATAGGTCTCTGTCTCAGGATAGGTCTCTGTCTCAAGATAGGTCTCTGTCTCAAGATAGGTCCCTGTCTCAAGATAGGTCCCTGTCTCAAGATATGTCTCTCTCAAGATAGGTCCCTGTCTCAAGATAGGTCTCCGTCTCAAGATAGGTCTCTGTCTCAAGATAGGTCTCTGTCTCAAGATAGGCCTCTGTCTCAACAGTCTTTTCTTAGGGGGTCAAAATAGACACCAGAATGTTGGTGTGAAACCTGTTTGTACTAGTGCTGCTAGTTTGGTGTTGCTGTCTACAGTGACCAACTTAAAGCTGAATATTTTCCATTGACGTCACGTTGGTGTGAAACCTGTTTACCTCGATGCTAGACCCTCCTCTTCATGTCACAACATGGGTTTCAGAGAAAAGGACCACAAGCTGAAAACTTTCCACTTGATCGAACCAATCGCTGCTCGTATGTCCTTTCATGGTAAAGTACATCTAGTCATGAACACGGAAATACGCAGCAAAGACCTTGTTACTCAAAGACCCAGCTACTCTCTGACAGTCACCATCAGACCATCAGACCACCAGATGGACAGGCTGTGTGTTGCTCTGATTGCATTCTTATGTGAGTAACTTGTTTTAATGGGCCTTATAGCTGGATGATAGCTGATTTCTTGATGTGGTTTTATAGTTGACTAGATCTGTTATCTTATTATCTTATCTTATTATTGAGATATTGTGATGTTTGCTATATTTTTACATGCAGAGAACTTGATGATGAACCAAATGGCAATGTGTAGTTCTTCCTAACACTGTTCCTCTGCTACCTGTAGGTGCTGTTTCCTCCAGTCAGTTCATCCTAACACTGTTCCTCTGCTACCTGTAGGTGCTGTTTCCTCCAGTCAGTTCATCCTAACACTGTTCCTCTGCTACCTGTAGGTGCTGTTTCCTCCAGTCAGTTCATCCAAACACTGTTCCTCTGCTATCTGTAGGTGCTGTTTCCTCCAGTCAGTTCATCCTAACACTGTCCCTCTGCTACCTGTAGGTGCTGTTTCCTCCAGTCAGTTCATCCTAACACTGTCCTTCTGCTACCTGTAGGTGCTGTTTCCTCCAGTCAGTTCATCTTAACACTGTTCCTCTGCTACCTGTAGGTGCTGTTTCCTCCAGTCAGTTCATCCTAACACTGTTCCTCTGCTACCTGTAGGTGCTGTTTCCTCCAGTCAGTTCAACCTAACACTGTTCCTCTGCTACCTGTAGGTGCTGTTTCCTCCAGTCAGTTCATCCTAACACTGTTCCTCTGCTACCTGTAGGTGCTGTTTCCTCCAGTCAGTTCATCCTAACACTGTTCCTCTGCTACCTGTAGGTGCTGTTTCCTCCAGTCAGTTCATCCTAACACTGTTCCTCTGCTACCTGTAGGTGCTGTTTCCTCCAGTCAGTTCATCCTAACACTGTTCCTTCTGCTACCTGTAGGTGCTGTTTCCTCCAGTCAGTTCATCTTAACACTGTTCCTCTGCTACCTGTAGGTGCTGTTTGCTCCAGTCAGTTCATCCTAACACTGTTCCTCTGCTACCTGTAGGTGCTGTTTGCCTCCAGTCAGTTCATCCTAACACTGTTCCTCTGCTACCTGTAGGTGCTGTTTCCTCCAGTCAGTTCATCCTAACACTGTTCCTCTGCTACCTGTAGGTGCTGTTTCCTCCAGTCAGTTCATCCTAACACTGTTCCTCTGCTACCTGTAGGTGCTGTTTCCTCCAGTCAGTTCATCCTAACACTGTTCCTCTGCTACCTGTAGGTGCTGTTTCCTCCAGTCAGTTCATCCTAACACTGTTCCTCTGCTACCTGTAGGTGCTGTTTCCTCCAGTCAGTTCATCCTAACACTGTTCCTCTGCTACCTGTAGGTGCTGTTTCCTCCAGTCAGTTCATCCTAACACTGTTCTTCTGCTACCTGTAGGTGCTGTTTCCTCCAGTCAGTTCATCTTAACACTGTTCCTCTGCTACCTGTAGGTGCTGTTTCCTCCAGTCAGTTCATCCTAACACTGTTCCTCTGCTACCTGTAGGTGCTGTTTCCTCCAGTCAGTTCATCCTAACACTGTTCTTCTGCTACCTGTAGGTGCTGTTTCCTCCAGTCAGTTCATCTTAACACTGTTCCTCTGCTACCTGTAGGTGCTGTTTCCTCCAGTCAGTTCATCCTAACACTGTTCCTCTGCTACCTGTAGGTGCTGTTTCCTCCAGTCAGTTCATCCTAACACTGTTCCTCTGCTACCTGTAGGTGCTGTTTCCTCCAGTCAGTTCATCCTAACACTGTTCCTCTGCTACCTGTAGGTGCTGTTTCCTCCAGTCAGTTCATCCTAACACTGTTCCTCTGCTACCTGTAGGTGCTGTTTCCTCCAGTCAGTTCATCCTAACACTGTTCCTCTGCTACCTGTAGGTGCTGTTTCCTCCAGTCAGTTCATCCTAACACTGTTCCTCTGCTACCTGTAGGTGCTGTTTCCTCCAGTCAGTTCATCCTAACACTGTTCCTCTGCTACCTGTAGGTGCTGTTTCCTCCAGTCAGTTCATCCTAACACTGTTCCTCTGCTACCTGTAGGTGCTGTTTCCTCCAGTCAGTTCATCCTAACACTGTTCCTCTGCTACCTGTAGGTGCTGTTTCCTCCAGTCAGTTCATCCTAACACTGTTCTTCTGCTACCTGTAGGTGCTGTTTCCTCCAGTCAGTTCATCCTAACACTGTTCTTCTGCTACCTGTAGGTGCTGTTTCCTCCAGTCAGTTCATCCTAACACTGTTCCTCTGCTACCTGTAGGTGCTGTTTCCTCCAGTCAGTTCATCCTAACACTGTTCCTCTGCTACCTGTAGGTGCTGTTTCCTCCAGTCAGTTCATCCTAACACTGTTCCTCTGCTACCTGTAGGTGCTGTTTCCTCCAGTCAGTTCATCCTAACACTGTTCCTCTGCTACCTGTAGGTGCTGTTTCCTCCAGTCAGTTCATCCTAACACTGTTCCTCTGCTACCTGTAGGTGCTGTTTCCTCCAGTCAGTTCATCCTAACACTGTTCCTCTGCTACCTGTAGGTGCTGTTTCCTCCAGTCAGTTCATCCTAACACTGTTCCTCTGCTACCTGTAGGTGCTGTTTCCTCCAGTCAGTTCATCCTAACACTGTTCCTCTTCTACCTGTAGGTGCTGTTTCCTCCAGTCAGTTCATCCTAACACTGTTCCTCTGCTACCTGTAGGTGCTGTTTCCTCCAGTCAGTTCATCCTAACACTGTTCCTCTGCTACCTGTAGGTGCTGTTTCCTCCAGTCAGTTCATCCTAACACTGTTCCTCTTCTACCTGTAGGTGCTGTTTCCTCCAGTCAGTTCATCCTAACACTGTTCCTCTGCTACCTGTAGGTGCTGTTTCCTCCAGTCAGTTCATCCTAACACTGTTCCTCTGCTACCTGTAGGTGCTGTTTCCTCCAGTCAGTTCATCCTAACACTGTTCCTCTGCTACCTGTAGGTGCTGTTTCCTCCAGTCAGTTCATCCTAACACTGTTCCTCTGCTACCTGTAGGTGCTGTTTCTCCAGTCAGTTCATCCTAACACTGTTCCTCTGCTACCTGTAGGTGCTGTTTCCTCCAGTCAGTTCATCCTAACACTGTTCCTCTGCTACCTTAGGTGCTGTTTCCTCCAGTCAGTTCATCCTAACACTGTTCCTCTGCTACCTGTAGGTGCTGTTTCCTCCAGTCAGTTCATCCTAACACTGTTCTTCTGCTACCTGTAGGTGCTGTTTCCTCCAGTCAGTTCATCTTAACACTGTTCCTCTGCTACCTGTAGGTGCTGTTTCCTCAAGTCAGTTCATCCTAACACTGTTCCTCTGCTACCTGTAGGTGCTGTTTCCTCCAGTCAGTTCATCCTAACACTGTTCCTCTGCTACCTGTAGGTGCTGTTTCCCTCCAGTCAGTTCATCCTAACACTGTTCCTCTGCTACCTGTAGGTGCTGTTTCCTCCAGTCAGTTCATCCTAACACTGTTCCTCTGCTACCTGTAGGTGCTGTTTCCTCCAGTCAGTTCATCCTAACACTGTTCCTCTGCTACCTGTAGGTGCTGTTTCCTCCAGTCAGTTCATCCTAACACTGTTCCTCTGCTACCTGTAGGTGCTGTTTCCTCCAGTCAGTTCATCCTAACACTGTTCTTCTGCTACCTGTAGGTGCTGTTTCCTCCAGTCAGTTCATCTTAACACTGTTCCTCTGCTACCTGTAGTGCTGTTCCTCCAGTCAGTTCATCCTAACACTGTTCCTCTGCTACCTGTAGGTGCTGTTTCCTCCAGTCAGTTCATCCTAACACTGTTCCTCTGCTACCTGTAGGTGCTGTATCCTCCAGTCAGTTCATCCTAACACTGTTCCTCTGCTACCTGTAGGTGCTGTTTCCTCCAGTCAGTTCATCCTAACACTGTTCTTCTGCTACCTGTAGGTGCTGTTTCCTCCAGTCAGTTCATCCTAACACTGTTCCTCTGCTACCTGTAGGTGCTGTTTCCTCCAGTCAGTTCATCCTAACACTGTTCCTCTGCTACCTGTAGGTGCTGTTTCCTCCAGTCAGTTCATCCTAACACTGTTCCTCTGCTACCTGTAGTTGCTGTTTCCTCCAGTCAGTTCATCCTAACACTGTTCCTCTGCTACCTGTAGGTGCTGTTTCCTCCAGTCAGTTCATCCTAACACTGTTCCTCTGCTACCTGTAGGTGCTGTTTCCTCCAGTCAGTTCATCCTAACACTGTTCCTCTGCTACCTGTAGGTGCTGTTTCCTCCAGTCAGTTCATCCTAACACTGTTCCTCTGCTACCTGTAGGTGCTGTTTCCTCCAGTCAGTTCATCCTAACACTGTTCCTCTGCTACCTGTAGGTGCTGTTTCTTCCAGTCAGTTCATCCTAACACTGTTCCTCTGCTACCTGTAGGTGCTGTTTCCTCCAGTCAGTTCATCTAACACTGTTCCTCTGCTACCTGTAGGTGCTGTTTCCTCCAGTCAGTTCATCCTAACACTGTTCCTCTGCTACCTGTAGGTGCTGTTTCCTCCAGTCAGTTCATCCTAACACTGTTCCTCTGCTACCTGTAGGTGCTGTTTCCTCCAGTCAGTTCATCCTAACACTGTTCCTCTGCTACCTGTAGGTGCTGTTTCCTCCAGTCAGTTCATCCTAACACTGTTCCTCTGCTACCTGTAGGTGCTGTTTTCCTCCAGTCAGTTCATCCTAACACTGTTCCTCTGCTACCTGTAGGTGCTGTTTCCTCCAGTCAGTTCATCCTAACACTGTTCCTCTGCTACCTGTAGGTGCTGTTTCCTCCAGTCAGTTCATCCTAACACTGTTCCTCTGCTACCTGTAGGTGCTGTTTCCTCCAGTCAGTTCATCCTAACACTGTTCCTCTGCTACCTGTAGGTGCTGTTTCCTCCAGTCAGTTCATCCTAACACTGTTCCTCTGCTACCTGTAGGTGCTGTTTCCTCCAGTCAGTTCATCCTAACACTGTTCCTCTGCTACCTGTAGGTGCTGTTTCCTCCAGTCAGTTCATCCTAACACTGTTCCTCTTCTACCTGTAGGTGCTGTTTCCTCCAGTCAGTTCATCCTAACACTGTTCCTCTGCTACCTGTAGGTGCTGTTTCCTCCAGTCAGTTCATCCTAACACTGTTCCTCTGCTACCTGTAGGTGCTGTTTCCTCCAGTCAGTTCATCCTAACACTGTTCCTCTGCTACCTGTAGGTGCTGTTTCCTCCAGTCAGTTCATCCTAACACTGTTCCTCTGCTACCTGTAGGTGCTGTTTCCTCCAGTCAGTTCATCCTAACACTGTTCCTCTGCTACCTGTAGGTGCTGTTTCCTCCAGTCAGTTCATCCTAACACTGTTCCTCTGCTACCTGTAGGTGCTGTTTCCTCCAGTCAGTTCATCCTAACACTGTTCCTCTGCTACCTGTAGGTGCTGTTTCCTCCAGTCAGTTCATCCTAACACTGTTCTCTGCTACCTGTAGGTGCTGTTTCCTCCAGTCAGTTCATCTTAACACTGTTCCTCTGCTACCTGTAGGTGCTGTTTCCTCAAGTCAGTTCATCCTAACACTGTTCCTCTGCTACCTGTAGGTGCTGTTTCCTCCAGTCAGTTCATCCTAACACTGTTCCTCTGCTACCTGTAGGTGCTGTTTCCTCCAGTCAGTTCATCCTAACACTGTTCCTCTGCTACCTGTAGGTGCTGTTTCCTCCAGTCAGTTCATCCTAACACTGTTCCTCTGCTACCTGTAGGTGCTGTTTCCTCCAGTCAGTTCATCCTAACACTGTTCCTCTGCTACCTGTAGGTGCTGTTTCCTCCAGTCAGTTCATCCTAACACTGTTCCTCTGCTACCTGTAGGTGCTGTTTCCTCCAGTCAGTTCATCCTAACACTGTTCTTCTGCTACCTGTAGGTGCTGTTTCCTCCAGTCAGTTCATCTTAACACTGTTCCTCTGCTACCTGTAGGTGCTGTTTCCTCCAGTCAGTTCATCCTAACACTGTTCCTCTGCTACCTGTAGGTGCTGTTTCCTCCAGTCAGTTCATCCTAACACTGTTCCTCTGTTACCTGTAGGTGCTGTATCCTCCAGTCAGTTCATCCTAACACTGTTCCTCTGCTACCTGTAGGTGCTGTTTCCTCCAGTCAGTTCATCCTAACACTGTTCTTCTGCTACCTGTAGGTGCTGTTTCCTCCAGTCAGTTCATCCTAACACTGTTCCTCTGCTACCTGTAGGTGCTGTTTCCTCCAGTCAGTTCATCCTAACACTGTTCCTCTGCTACCTGTAGGTGCTGTTTCCTCCAGTCAGTTCATCCTAACACTGTTCCTCTGCTACCTGTAGGTGCTGTTTCCTCCAGTCAGTTCATCCTAACACTGTTCCTCTGCTACCTGTAGGTGCTGTTTCCTCCAGTCAGTTCATCCTAACACTGTTCCTCTGCTACCTGTAGGTGCTGTTTCTTCCAGTCAGTTCATCCTAACACTGTTCCTCTGCTACCTGTAGGTGCTGTTTCCTCCAGTCAGTTCATTCTAACACTGTTCCTCTGCTACCTGTAGGTGCTGTTTCCTCCAGTCAGTTCATCCTAACACTGTTCCTCTGCTACCTGTAGGTGCTGTTTCCTCCAGTCAGTTCATCCTAACACTGTTCCTCTGCTACCTGTAGTGCTGTTTCCTCCAGTCAGTTCATCCTAACACTGTTCCTCTGCTACCTGTAGGTGCTGTTTCCTCCAGTCAGTTCATCCTAACACTGTTCCTCTGCTACCTGTAGGTGCTGTTTCCTCCAGTCAGTTCATCCTAACACTGTTCCTCTGCTACCTGTAGGTGCTGTTTCCTCCAGTCAGTTCATCCTAACACTGTTCCTCTGCTACCTGTAGGTGCTGTTTCCTCCAGTCAGTTCATCCTAACACTGTTCCTCTGCTACCTGTAGGTGCTGTTTCCTCCAGTCAGTTCATCCTAACACTGTTCCTCTGCTACCTGTAGGTGCTGTTTCCTCCAGTCAGTTCATCCTAACACTGTTCCTCTGCTACCTGTAGGTGCTGTTTCCTCCAGTCAGTTCATCCTAACACTGTTCCTCTGCTACCTGTAGGTGCTGTTTCCTCCAGTCAGTTCATCCTAACACTGTTCCTCTGCTACCTGTAGGTGCTGTTTCCTCCAGTCAGTTCATCCTAACACTGTTCCTCTGCTACCTGTAGGTGCTGTTTCCTCCAGTCAGTTCATCCTAACACTGTTCCTCTGCTACCTGTAGGTGCTGTTTCCTCCAGTCAGTTCATCCTAACACTGTTCCTCTGCTACCTGTAGGTGCTGTTTCCTCCAGTCAGTTCATCCTAACACTGTTCCTCTGCCTGCAAACATGTTAGTGGTGTTACAATGTTGCACAGCAGCAGCAGATCATTCGTTTGAGTGTCATTGTATCATTACACAGTGTCACTGTCAGTTATACTGTGTTTCTACATGTGGTATTCAAATACGTTAGAAGACGGCAGCATTGAAACAATGTCCAATGCATAGTCAACTATCAACCTACCCAGCCTACTGTGTTTCAGTGCTAACTGTTTAAATATCCCACTTATTAGTTTCTGCTGTTAGAGGCCATCAGTGGAGACAGTGGGGAAAATAGTATTTGTAGCCAGCTTTTTCTGTCAAACCATGTGTGTGTGTGTATATAGGTAGGTACATATACAATTAGGATTTTACTTTAAGGTGGAATGTACTGTAACTGCCCATCTTGTTGTGAAGTGCATCTAAATATGTTGTTAATTGATCTCCTCCCCTCTCCATTCTAGTACCATACGTTCTGTTGTTAATTGATCTCCTCCCCTCTCCATTCTAGTACCATACGTTCTGTTGTTAATTGATCTCCTCCCCCTCTCCATTCTAGTACCATACGTTCTGTTGTTAATTGATCTCCTCCCCCTCTCCATTCTAGCACCATACGTTCTGTTGTTTATTGATCTGAGATTGATCTGAGAAAAAAACATCCAGTTGGGATCATTATGAAAAAGTTAATGTCACCACTATGGACTTTTAAGTTATGTAGCCGACCAATTGCTCATTTCTAGCCTACTGTGATACTTGTGAGTTTATCTGATGTCATTGACGATTTCTAACAGATACACCTTGATGTTGTTTTGTCCTGTTCTTACTTTACTTGAATAAACTCAAGTCTTGAATGTAGTTTGAAGTAATTTACTTCCATATAGGGTTGTCGTTTACAGACACAGCTGTAAGCTGAACTGACCCCAACCCTGACCCCAACCCTGACCCCTACCGAACTCCAACCCTGACCCCAACCCTGACCCCAACCCTGACCCCTACCTGACCCCTACCGAACTCCAACCCTGACCCCAACCCTGACCCCAACCCTGACCCCTACCGAACTCCAACCCTGACCCCAACCCTGACCCCTGTCTAATTTGTAATTTTCCATCACACCTGTTGAGTTGACTTGGGTAACAGACCTCTAGCTTCTACACCACATCCCCCCTTCTCCTGCTCTAACATGAGACATCATCAGTACTCATTTTGGGTGCTGGTACTGTTTATATTTAGGAGCTGGAACATTAACCAATATTCTATAAGAGGTGAACTCAAGCAGTAGAAAGTTAGAGGTGATATTATAGGACACACTATGTGAAACAATGCTTCTCTGTCAGCAGTTTGCTGTGGGGTTTTTCTAATGGCAGTGTTTCCTGTATGTGGGTTTAACCACTGATCTATTTAAAAGTTTGTCACATCAGACAAGTAATGAACTAATGAGATAGAAGTCATATAGCCTAGCAGTATTTTCCACTCTTCAGTCCACTCTTCATGACAGTAGACTTGTATAGCTCAGTGGAGCCCCAGTTAGAGACAGATATGATACCTGCAGTGATATTGATGATCCTGTTCTGGAGCACAGGTAGGATGCTGTTATACTGATATACACTTATGACAGTTACTGAGATATGATTTGATATTGTAAGATATATGATCATTTACAGGGCTAGTAAAAGAACATCCAACTGGAAGCAGACAGTAAAAATCTGTCTCAAAGCAGAACAATGATGTGATCACCTGTAAATGTACTTTACTATAGCATAATTGTCCATCTGGGGACAGGCAATAATGTCAGTTAAGTTGTGATGGTGACAGCAATCTGACTGTTGTATATTCAGTGTGTCAATGATTGATTGTATCTGTCTCTATGTAAATGAATGAGAGTATATATTATATATTATATTGGTCTTATGTTATTGTAGGAGAATGGGTGGTGTAGATGCTAGAGGTCTGTGACCTGAGTCAAGCTCAACAGGCCTGATGCTATATGTCAGGAAGAGAGAGAGAGGACAGAAAGGAATGGGGTGGGGAGGGCAGAGGAGGGGAGGGAGATAGAGAGGGAGAGAGAAGGGAGAGGAGGGGAGGGAGATAGAGAGGGAGAGAGAAGGGAGAGGAGGGGAGGGAGATAGAGAGGGAGAGAGAAGGGAGAGGAGAGAGGGAGATTTCAAAAGAGATAGGGCTGACAGATTAACATGCAGTCAGCTGAATATCTTTTCATCACTGAATTCTCACCAGTGATGTCATCATAACCAGTAACCTTTTCTACTCTTCCACTCAGCTTGACCCTGACCTCTGAAACAACAGACAAAAAAAATGTAATAAATTAGATATAAACTCATCTGGAAAGAGTGTTACACATTTCCATCTATAGTGTATGTACACATGGGTGTTGTTGCATCATACCAACAATTAGCCTATCTTCCCCAGCACATCATGAAAGGTCATGTTGATGTTCATTTAATCTCTCTCTCTCTCTCTCTCTCTCTCTCTCTCTCTCTCTCTCTCTCTCTCTCTCTCTCTCTCTCTCTCTCTCTCTCTCTCTCTCTCTCTCTCTCTCTCTCTCTCTCTCTCTCTCTCTCTCTCTCTCTCTCTCTCTCTCTCTCTCTCTCTCTCTCTCTCTCTCTCTCTCTTCCCCCCCCCCCCCCCCCCCTCAGATCTCCAGGCTCAAAGCATCAGTCCACCAGGTAGGTAGAGTATAAATCTACAGTGATTATAGCAGTTCAACTTTATTATCCCACATGGAGAAATTCATATGTCCGTACACACCATTCTAAAACCCAATAACAACTACTGTTTTATGGAACTGCTAATACTTGTCAACCACAAAGCATTACTGCTGTTAGAATAACAGAAGCCCTGTCATAATCTGTCCTCACCACTGTGTTTTCCTCTCTGCTGTTTACAGCTGAACAATCAGTCAGACTGGTGAATGGGACCACTTCCTGCTCTGGGACAGTGGAACTCTTCTCCAGAGGAAAGTGGTCAGGTCTATGTTCTATAGGGTGGTGGAGCATGATAGAGGTTAAGGTTGTGTGTAGAGAGCTGGGCTGTGGGAATGCTATAGCTGAATCTAGACAACCTCTGGTTGGATATGGAAGAAGAGGAGCCACACTAAGGGGATGCAGTGGAGATGAGTCTACTATTAGAGAGTGTAACCTCATAGGAATACGACTTGTTGACTGTAATGGTGAATATTATCATCATGTGATCTGTTCAGGTAAGAGACTGGTAATACTGAGAGATTTAATGTGTACATTATACAAGATTAGCATATATCATGTTTTATGTTTTTTTCATTTCATTTAAAGAGAGTGAGAGATGTTAGATGTATTTAAACATTATATTTGTGTTTGTTATATTCATTTATGGGAGATGTGCATGGGCAGATCATTGTAGTTCAGATGTTACTGAAGTGAAGCTGCCTGATGGATGTCCAGCTGTTTATTTTCTATAAAGTGAAGTGAACTTATTCCTGTCTCCTGCCTGCATTATTCCCAACCCTGTCCTGAGTGACTAAGAACCCATTTCTACCTCTTACAGTATCAAACATAGCAACCTACAATCTTTTATCCAACATATTTGTGTTTAGTTCTTGACAGTGTCATCAACAAAACGGATTGAATGTTCCACCAACTCTTTTTCTCCAGAGTCTGTGCAGCTTGTGGATGGAGCTGGTCTCTGCTCTGGGAGACTGGAGGTGAAGTCCAATCAGTCCTGGGCCTCAGTGTGTGAAGCTGACTTTGACCAGCAGGATGCAGAGGTAGTCTGTGGGGAGCTTGGCTGTGGGGCTCCTGCAGCTCTACAGGGGGGGCTCTATGGAGAAGGTGAGGGTCAGACCTGGGATAAAGAGTTCCAGTGTAAAGGCAATGAGTCCCTTCTCCTGGACTGTGACACCTCAGACAGAAAAAACAACACCTGCCTACCTGGTAATGCTGTTGGACTCACCTGCTCAGGTAAGAAACAGTTTGTCACTCAATCAACATTGTTTCTCACCTGGAGTGAAGAATATGAGAGGCAATATATAGTGGGCTCCAAAATGACTGGCACCCCTGTCTGGCAATGCACAAACAATACTTACAGAAATATAAACACTATAATTATAGAGAGAAACTGAAAATACCAACATGTGAGAAATACTGTATTATATTAATGTTCCAATGGAACCCACCAAAATCATTTATTGATTAAATAAAAAATCAATGTCCTCCAAATCAAGGTTTCACAATTAATTGCACCCTTAAAGATTATTGTAAATAACATCTACCAAAATTAAACCAGTGTTAAGTGAATATTTTAATCTCAATGGTTGAACTCAACTATTTCAGTGTCTCTGTGCGTCTCCCAAAAGGTTGTCAAGAAACGGACAGAGTCCCGGTCTGCATAGTCAGGCCTTTATTCATTGAGAATTCTGTTCATCACAATTTCAGAGTCCATCTTTTATACTCACACGTCATACAAAAATCCCACCCCTTTTAGGCGGGCTGTTTTCCTCTGCTCTCCTAACCATCAGGTCACACACACATGTTCTTATCATAGGCTGCATTCCTTAGTTATCGCCGTCCTCATACTCCTTAAAAAGCCTAACCATTTCTCTCCTCCCTTAATTGGGAGGCCTCTTTATCTTGGTTTCCCAGTTGTCTGTAGCCAGTTCTCCTTGTCCTTTGTTGTCTGGTCTAACTCTTACTCACATTGCTAAATAGTAGCTCAATGTCATAGTCTTTACTGGTCCTACACTCACACATTCTAACACATTTCACACAGTTTCAGGGTGTAATAATTAGTCATTAATAATTATTCTATCAACCAGGAATTAAATTCCACTTATTTAAGTGTATCTAAGTCTTAAGGAACTATATTGAGCCATTACATCACTTCCTGTTTCACTAGGGTATACAAATGAGGTAACACGCATACAATATCCCTTTGTCATCCAACACCATGAAGAAAACAAAATAACTGGCAGTTCAAAAGAGACAGATGGTCGTAGACCTTCATAAATCTGGTAATGGCTACAAGAAGATCCACAAACGATTGAATATACCACTGAGCACTGTCAGGGCAATTATTAAAAATAAAAAAAGATATGGAACAGTTGAAAACCTCACGGGTAGAGGACGCAAATGCATTTTGCCCCCCAGGATAGGGAGGAGGATGGTGAGAGAAGCAACAAAATCCCCAAGAATCACTGTGAAAGAATTGAACGTTTTGGTCAGATACAGCAGCGACATGTTTGGCGTCGAAACAGAGATGCATACAAGGAGAGGCACCTCATACCCACTGTGAAATATGGTGGTGGGTCAGTGATGATTTGGGGCTGTTTTAATTCCAGAGGTCCAGGGGCACTGGATGGCATAATGAATTCCACCAAGTATCAGGCAATTTCGGCTGACAATCTAGTTTTCTCTGCCAGAAGGCTGGGACTTGGCCATAGGTGGACATTCCAACAAGACAATGACCCAAAACATACCTCAAGATCCACACAGAAATGGTTCTGTGACAACAAAATCAATGTTCTGCCATGGCGATCTCAATCCAATCCAATCAAAAATCTGTGGGCTGAGTTGAAGAGGGCAGTTGATAAGCGCAAACCCAAGAATGTGAAGGATCTTGATAGGATCTGCATAGAGGAATGGTCCAAAATCCCTCCAAATGTGTTCCTTAACCTTGTCAAACATTACAGGAAAAGACCCCATGCTGTTATCCTTGCCAGAGGTGGTTGCACTAAGTACTAAATGAGGAGTGCCAATAATTATGAAACCTTGATTTTGGTGACATTTATTTTGTATTAAATAATTGTATGAGTTTGGTTGGTTCCATTGAAACATGAATAAAGTACAGTATTGTTTATATTTTTTAAAGTATTGTTTGTGCAGTCAGGGGTGCCAGTAATTTTGGAGCCCACTGTAGATGTGTTTTAGTGAGAAAATAGTAAGATTACTGTCTCTCTCTCTTCTTTTCACAGAGCCTGATGATGTGAGGCTGGTGGGAGGAGGCAGTCGCTGTGCTGGTGGAGTGGAGCGGTACAACCAGGGAGAGTGGAGGACTGTGGGAGCTGAAGACAAGAACAAGGAGGCAATAGCTGCAGTAGTGTGTAGACAGCTGGGTTGTGGCTCCACTGTTTCAGTACTACCTGGAAACACCACTAGAGGGTTTATAGTTCGTTGTTCTGGGTCTGAGCCTTCACTGAGGGAGTGTGGGATAATGTATGAGCTCCTTCCTGGACTCACAATGATCTGCTCAGGTAATAACAAGATACACTATGTGGCCAAATGTATGTGGACATTAGTGGATTCGGCTAGTTCAGCCATACCTGTTGCTGACAGGTGTATAAAATCGAGCACACAGCCATACAATCCATAGACCACCATTGGTAGTAGAATGGCCGAAGAGCTCAGTGACTTTCAACGTGGCACGTCTAGGAGCAACAGCGGCTCAGCCGTGAAGTGGTAGGCCACACAAGCTCACAGAACGGACCGCTGAAGCGCGTAGAGCGTCAAAATGATCCTCGGTTGCAACACTCACTACCGAGTTCCACATTCTTTTGGCCATGTATTAAATCTCCTTCCTGGACTCACAGAGATCTGCTCAGGAAATATCAAGATATTATAATTATATTCAACTGATTTCCTTCATTCATACAACTTCCTCTGCACCTCTCACGATGACTATTTAGCTTGTAAATCTGCATTGCAAAATAGATCACTCAGTCAAGTAGGAATCAAATACAACTTAAATATCCCAGAATGCTTTTGTATTTGAATGTTATCTCACTGAACGTCTCTACTCACTACCACTGTCACATGTCATGCTATTGTCATATCTAAATGAGGAAAGAAAGTAGTTGAGGAGCTACGTTTTCTTTTTCTCTCCTCTTGTTCCAGATGTCCTGCTTCAGCCTGATATCAACATATGTTGTCTCAGTGACTGTAGGCCCACTACTCATGTTGCCCTGTGAGGGAGGGTGGCTAGCACTGTTACATGCTGATGTTATTGTCATATCTATAGGAAACTAGTTGAAGAGGTTTTTCTTGTTCTCTTTTATTGTTACAGATCTCCTGGTCCAGCCTGATATCTTCCTGACTGACTCAATGGGAGGGATCTCCAGGGGCCACCAGGGGCCTGAAGTTTTTAGGGGCTACAACTTCACCATCACCTGCTCCACTCAGCCACAGTACCCAGGAGGCTCCTTCCTCCTCACGTTCACCGGCTCCAACAGAACACAGACCCAGCCAGCTGTCAATCACTCTGCTGCCTTCCTCTTCCCTGCTGCAGATGACTCCCACCAAGGGAACTACAGCTGTGTTTATGACAATTATGTTTTCTCTCATAACTTCTCCTCTGAGAGTGAGCTCCTCTCCCTCACCGTCACAGGTAACTGAACATGAACCAGACTTCTAACTTTGTCATTGACAGATTTCCCACAGATCTATGTGATGATGACCAGTCCCCTCATCAAAGGTGTTTCTGTTTTCAGCCTCTCCTCTGCCAGCCTTCATCATCAGACACGTTGTAGTGCTGCTGATCCTACTGACAGCCATCACCACCTTCTACCTGTACTACAAGGTAAAGACAGTTACTCAGACGTTACAAGTCATTTAAATGTTTGTGTCTTTGAGCAGGGTTCAGATTCTACATTGGTCTATATCTGTGTTTAAGTTGTGTGATTAACCAGATGAGAATGAGAGGAGCGCAGAGAACGAGACACACACACACACAGAGAGAACGAGAGACCGGGATTTTAATAATAGCTGAAAAGTTCAGAATTAGTTTATCTTTCTAGAACCTTGGAAGACATCTAAAAAGAGTGACTGCAACCACCATGATTCCTTTTAGTTTGTTTTTTTGCAACCATGGTAACATGGGGTTATGGTAACATGGGGTTTTGGTAACATGGGGTTTTAATTATTTTAAGAGAGTAACTCAATTAGGTCTGTTTTGTGTTCCAGAATGTATTGCTTTTGTCGTTATGTCTTCATCTTATTTAGTGTTTCTCTTAGATTCTTTATCTTGAAGTGTTTCCATTATTAGTCCATGACTGACTCACTCACTCACTATTGGTGCTGTGTCTCCCTAGACCACCAGGAGGCAGAAGAGAGTGAACAGGGTGAGCAGCATGGATCTTTATGTTGATGCCAATGCCATGGAGATGGTCTCTCTGAGCTCCAGAGCTGAAGCTGGACCGGGAGAGGAGAGAGCAGCCCAGGGGACTGAGTAGGAGTAGAATGATGCTGACCCTACATGTTGATCTTAGGTTAGTTTTGTGTTTTGAACTTGATGGTCAGCAGTGGACTGGTGTTTAAAATGTGGCGGCAAACCTTAAGTGGTTCTAATTTTAATAACACAAGTTAAACTAATTCTTATATTTTTATAACCTTGGAAGAAATCTAAAAGGAGTGATTGTAACCACCATTATTAATTTTTGTTTGTTTTGTACCACCATGGTACCATGGGGTTTTGGGTAACATGGGGGTTTTGGTAACATGGGGTTTAGGGTAACATGAGGTTTGGGTAACATGGGGTTTTGGTAACATGGGGTTTTGGTAACATGGGGTTTTGGGTAACATGAGGTTTTGGGTAACATGAGGTTTTGGGTAACATGGGGTTTTGGTAACATGGGGTTTTGGTAACATGGGGTTTTGGGTAGCGTGGGGTTTTGGGTAACATGGGGTTTGGGTAAAATGGGGTTTTGGGTAACATGAGGTTTGGGTAACATGGGGTTTTGGTAACATGGGGTTTTGGGTAACATGAGGTTTGGGTACCGTGGGGTTTTGGGTAACATGGGGTTTGGGTAACATGGGGTTTTGGGTAACATGAGGTTTGGGTAACATGGGGTTTTGGTAACATGGGGTTTTGGTAACGTGGGGTTTTGGGTAACATGAGGTTTGGGTAACATGGGGTTTTGGTAACATGGGGTTTTGGTAACATGGGGTTTTGGGTAACATGGGGTTTTGGGAAAGATGAGGTTTGGGTAACATGGGGTTTTGGTAACATGGGGTTTTGGGTAACATGGGGTTTGGGTAACATGGGGTTTTGGGTAGCGTGGGGTTTTGGGTAACATGGGGTTTGGGTAACATGGGGTTTTGGGTAACATGAGGTTTGGGTAACATGGGGTTTTGGTAACATGGGGTATTGGGTAACATGAGGTTTGGGTACCGTGGGGTTTTGGGTAACATGGGGTTTGGGTAACATGGGGTTTTGGGTAACATGAGGTTTGGGTAACATGAGGTTTGGGTACCGTGGGATTTTGGGTAACATGGGGTTTGGGTAACATGAGGTTTGGGTAACATGGGGTTTTGGTAACATGGGGTTTTGGGTAACATGAGGTTTGGGTACCGTGGGGTTTTGGGTAACATGGGGTTTGGGTAACATGGGGTTTTGGGTAACATGAGGTTTGGGTAACATGGGGTTTTGGTAACATGGGGTTTTGGGTAACATGAGGTTTGGGTAACATGGGGTTTTGGTAACATGAGGTTTGGGTAACATGGGGTTTTGGTAACATGGGGTTTTGGTAACATGGGGTTTTGGGTAACATGGGGTTTTGGGTAACATGGGGTTTTGGGTACCGTGGGGTTTTGGGTAACATGGGGTTATGATTATTTTTAGAGAGTAGCTCAATTACGTCTGTTTTGTGTTCCAGAATGTATTGCTGCTTTTAGCTTTTGTCTTTATGTCTTTATCTTATTTAGTGTTTCTCTTAGATTCTTTATCTTGAAGTGTTTCCATTATTAGTCCATGTATTATTATAATCATCTGTTCATTCTTTGTATTTTGAAACATCTGAATAAAGGGGTCATTTTAGTTTGTTGTTGGGGATTGTTTTGTTGCTGTTGTTTACCTCTCATGATGTTATTGATTATACATTTTATGATATTGACTGATGTAGATTATTGTTATGATGTTAGTAGTATAGAGATAATGATGTAATTGATTATAAATGTTATGATATTGATTAGGATGTTGATTATTGTTATGATGTTAGTAGTATATAGATAATGATGTTATTGATTATAAATGTTATGATATTGATTAGGATGTAGATTATTGTTATGATGTTAGTAGTATATAGATAATGATGTTATTGATTATAAATGTTATGATATTGATTAGGATGTAGATTATTGTTATGATGTTAGTAGTATATAGATAATGATGTTATTCTCTTATGATCTGTGGGTTACAGAGAAAGTATAGTACTTAGTGCAGGTCTGATATAAAATAGATTGTGTTGTACAAATCAATCAATCAATCAATAAGTAATGTACATGAATATTGTATTATATTATATCAATGACATTAAATGTATTGTTGACAAGTGTTAATTCTACACTGAGTATACAAAACATTAAGAACACCTGCTCTTTCCCAGACATAGACTGACCAGTTGAATCTGGGTGAAAGCTATGAAGCGTTATTGATGTCACTTGTTATATCCACCTCAATCAGTGTAGATGAAGGGGAGGAGACAGGTTAAAAAATATATTTTTAAGGCTTGAGATAATTGAGACATGGATTGTGTATGTGTTCCATTCAGAGGGTGAATCGTCAAGACAACAGATTTAAATATCTTTGAACAGGATATGGAAGTTGGGGCCAGGCAAACCAGTTTGAGTGTGTCAAGAACTGCAACGCTGCTGGGTATTTTACGCTCAACAGTTTGCCGTGTGTATCAAGAATGTCCTCCACCCAAAGGACATCCAGCCAACTTGACATAACTGTGGGAAGCATTGGAGTCAACATGGGCCAGCTTCCCTGTGGAATGTTTTTGACACCTTGTAGAGTCCATGCCCTGACAAATTGAGGCTGTTCTGAGGGCAAAAGGTTGGGGTGCAACGCAATATTAGGAAGATGTTTCTAATGTTTTGTACACTCAGTGGATAGTTGATGTGAGTTCAGATAATGTTTTGTTGTTATGTTATTTACCCTTTCCAGATAAAGACCTGTTGCTCTCTAAACTGCCATGTAATCACTGAATGCTTTTAATAAACTCACAGGCTGTCAGTCTTGTGTGATTTCCCCTCCAGTTTTTTATTTCACAGTGGTCAAGGGGTTATTGATCATTAGTGATTCCATCAGTGACACCAAACATCAGCTCAGCCCAGAGGTTCAGTACCTTGACCCTTAGTGACCTCTCCCCCAGACAGACAGACAGACAGACAGATAGACAGGCAGACAGGTAGACAGACAGACAGACAGACAGACAGACAGAGCAGCAGAAGAATGTCAGAGGCAGAATTCTGCATCTTCATATCACAATAACAGCTTTTTAATGCAACTGGAGGTGGTCTGAATATCGCTCACACAGGACAACGACTCCCATTGTTAGGGGCATAGACATGAGCATCTTGTCACTATATACAGATCTCTGGACAGGTGGATACACTTTTACACCTGCTACGTTTGGTTAGATACACACAGACCACATGACAGAGGAATGTACACAACACAACTACGAGAGGGACAGAGACAGTTGGTGAAAGTATACCTTATCTACTCTGAAGAACTAGTTAAATGATTTGTTCAGACGGTTGTGCAGTATACTTAGACAGGCTAGCTAAATAGGATGACTAAAGACAGTACAGTATGGGGAACACATACAGTGCCTTGCAAAAGTATTCAGCCCCCTTGGTGTTTTTCCTATTTTGTTGCATTACAACCTGTAATTTAAATGGACCTTTATTTGGATTACATGTAATGGACATACACAAAGTAGTCCAAATTGGTGAAGTGAAATGAAAAAAATAACTTATTTCAAAAGATTCTAACAAATAAATAACAGAAAAGGGGTGCATTCATATGTATTCACCCCCTTTGCTATGATCCCCTACAAAGACCTGGTGCAACCAATTACCTTCAGAAGTCATATAATTAGTTAAATAAATTCCACCTGTGTGCAATCTGTCACATGATCTGTCACATGATCTCAGTGTATATACACCTGTTCTGAAAGGCCCCAGAGTCTGCAACACCACTAAGCAAGGGGCACCCCCAAGTAAGCGGCACCCCCAAGTAAGCGGCACCATGAAGACCAAGGAGCTCTCCAAACAGGTCAGGGACAAAGTTGTGGAGAAGTACAGATCAGGGTTGGTTGGGTTATAAAAAAATATCAGAAACTTTGAACATCCCACGGAGCACCATTAAATCCATTATTAAAAAATGGAACGAATATGGCACCACAACAAACTTGCCAGTAGAGGGCCGCCCACCAAAACTCACAGACCAGGCAAGGAGGGCATTAATCAGAGAGGCAACAAAGATACCAAAGATAACCCTGAAGGAGCTGCAAAGCTCCACAGCGGAGGTTGGAGTCTCTGTCCATAGGACCACTTTAAGCCATACAATCCACAGAGCTGGGCTTTATGGAAGAGTGGCCAGAAAAAGCCATTGCTTAAAGAAAAAAATAAGCAACCACGTTTCGTTTTCGCCAAAGGCATGTGGGAGACTCCCCAAACATATGGAAGAAGGTACTCTGGTCAGATGAGACTAAAATTGAACTTTTTGGCCATCAAGGAAAATGCTATGTCTGGCGCAAACGCAACACCTCTCAACACCCCGAGAACACCATCACCACATTGAAGCATGGTGGTGGCAATATCATGCTGTGGGGATGTTTTTCATCGGCAGGGACTGGGAAACTGGTCACAATTGAAGGAGTGATGGATGGCGCTAAATACAGGGAAATTCTTGAGGGAAACCTGTTTCAGTCTTCCAGAGATTTGAGACTGGGATGGAGGTTCACCTTCCAGCTGGACAATGACCCTAAGCATACTGCTAAAGCAACACTGAAGTGGTTTAAGGAGAAACATTTAAATGTCTTGGAATGGCCTAGTCAAAGCCCAGACCTCAATCCAATTGAGAATCTGTGGTATGACTTAAAGATTGCTGTACACCAGCAGAACCCATCCAACTTGAAGGAGCTGGAGCAGTTTTGCCTTGAAGAATGGGCAAATTTCTTGTTTGTTTCACAATAAAACATGTTTTTACATCTTCAAAGTGGTAGGCATGTTGTGGAAATGAAATGTTACAAACCCCCAAAAAATCTATTTTAATTACAGGTTGTAAGGCAACAAAATAAGAAAAATTCCAAGGGGGGTTAATAGTTTCGCAAGACACTGTACACAACTGAAATATTTGATTATATCATAGTCATTTCCTATTTTTTTTGCTTTGTTTTAGCAATTTAATGTTCACTGTTTTTTGCTTTGAAATGTCCCTTAAAAAGCTCTAAAACCATTGTAATGCAATTATTTGATAATTTAAATTATCGAAAATCGAAAACCGTAATTTTTTTTTGGTAATCGAACCGAAACCGAACAGACCTAAAAAAGCACTAATTTCTAAGCATTAACACACACACACACACACACACACACACACACACACACACACACACACACACACCTTTTGATTGTCGTTTCAAAAGCAAGTTTTGTTTTAAAATTCTTAAAATTAAGACAGATTAGATGTTGTGGGACATAAATGTTCAATTATACCAATGTCATTAGTTCCTCCATTTAGCTGTATAGTGACCTATTAGCATTTAGCTGTATAGTGTCCTATTAGCATTTAGCTGTGTAGTGTCCTATTAGCATTTAGCTGTATAGTGTCCTATTAGCATTTAGCTGTGTAGTGTCCTATTAGCATTTAGCTGTATAGTGTCCTATTAGCATTTAGCTGTATAGTGTCCTATTAGCATTTAGTTGTATAGTGTCCTATTAGCATTTAGCTGTATAGTGTCCTATTAGCATTTAGCTGTATAGTGTCCTATTAGCATTTAGCTGTATAGTGACCTATTAGCATTTAGCTGTATAGTGTCCTATTAGCATTTAGCTGTATAGTGTCCTATTAGCATTTAGCTGTATAGTGTATAGCCCCGTGGGCCCTGGTCAATAGTAGTGAGTGCTCTATATAGGGAACAGGGTACCATTGAATATAGGGTGAAGTTTTCCCTACACGCTGATCTTGGGTTAGTTTTGCATTTCCCCCACTAATGGATAAGGTTAGGATTGGGGAAGGAGAAGCTGATCCTAGATCTGGACCTCGGGGAAACTTTACCTGTACTTTCTTCACTGCAGTTTGGTGGAGTATGAAAGATGAAAAATGAAATATTTATCTCTGGGAGAAACTCAGCCAGTTACACCATTACCCAGACACTCTGGGAGAATCTCAGCCAGTTACACCATGACCCAGACACTCTGGGAGAATCTCAGCCAGTTACACCATGACCCAGACACTCTGGGAGAATCTCAGCCAGTTACACCATGACCCAGACACTCTGGGAGAATCTCAGCCAGTTACACCATTACCCAGACACTCTGGGAGAATCTCAGCCAGTTACACCATGACCCAGACACTCTGGAAGAATCTCAGCCAGTTACACCATGACCCAGACACTCTGGGAGAATCTCATCCAGTTACACCATGACCCAGACACTCTGGGAGAATCTAGGCCAGTTACACCATTACCCAGACACTCTCTGACGGGGCCCATGTCCACATCTCTGACGGGCCCTTTGTCCTTCTCTCATATGGGGCCCATGTCCTCCTCTCTGACGGGCCCCATGTCCTCCTCTCTGACGGGGCCCATGTCCTCCTCTCTGACGGGGCCCATGTCCACCTCTCTGACGGGCCCCTTGTCCTCCTCTCTGACGGGCCCCTTGTCCTCCTCTCTGATGGGGCCCATGTCCACCTCTCTGACGGGACCCATGTCCTCCTCTCTGATGGGGCCCATGTCCTCCTCTCTGACCGGACCCTTGTCCTCCTCTCTGACGGGCCCCTTGTCCTCCTCTCTGATGGGGCCCATGTCCACCTCTCTGACGGGACCCATGTCCTCCTCTCTGATGGGGCCCATGTCCTCCTCTCTGACGGGGCCCATGTCCTCCTCTCTGACGGGCCCCTTGTCCTCCTCTCTAACGGGGCCCATTGTCCACCTCTCGACGGGGCCCATGTCCACCTCTCTGACGGGCCCCATGTCCTCCTCTCTGACGGGCCCCTTGTCCTCCTCTCTGATGGGGCCCATGTCCACCTCTCTGACGGGCCCCATGTCCTCCTCTCTGACGGGCCCCTTGTCCTCCTCTCTGACGGGGCCCCTTGTACACCTCTCTGACAGGGCCCATGTCCACCTCTCTGACGGGGCCCATGTCCGCCTCTCTGACGGGGCCCATGTCCTCCTCTCTGACGGGGCCCATGTCCTCCTCTCTGACTGGGCACATGCCCACCTCTCTGACGGGCCCCTTGTCCTCCTCTCTGACGGGCCCCTTGTCCTCCTCTCTGACGGGGCCCATGTCCTCCTCTCTGACGGGGCCCATGTCCTCCTCTCTGACGGGCCCCTTGTCCTCCTCTCTGATGGGGCCCCTTGTCCACCTCTCTGACGGGCCCCATGTCCTCCTCTCTGACGGGCCCCTTGTCCTCCTCTCTGATGGGGCCCATGTCCACCTCTCTGACGGGCCCCATGTCCTCCTCTCTGACGGGCCCCTTGTCCTCCTCTCTGACGGGGAATCTTGTCCACCTCTCTGACAGGGCCCATGTCCACCTCTCTGATGAGCCCCTTGTCCTCCTCTCTGACGGGCCCCTTGTCCTCCTCTCTGATGGGGCTCATGTCCACCTCTCTGACGGGCCCCTTGTCCTCCTCTCTGACGGGGCCCACGTCCTCTTCTCTGACGGGGCCCATGTCCACCTCTCTGACGGGGCCCATGTCCTCCTCTCTGACGGGGCCCATGTCCTCCTCTCTGATGGGGCCCATGTCCTCCTCTCTGACGGGGCCCATGTCCACCTCTCTGACGGGCCCCTTGTCCTCCTCTCTGACGGGGCCCATGTCCTCCTCTCTGACGGGCCCCATGTTCTCCTCTCTGACGGGGCCCATGTCCTCCTCTCTGATGGGGCCCATGTCCTCCTCTCTGATGGGGCCCATGTCCACCTCTCTGACGGGCTCCTTGTCCTCCTCTCTGACGGGGCTTCTTGTCCACCTCTCTGATGGGGCCCATGTCCTCCTCTCTGACGGGCCCCATGTCCTCCTCTCTGATGGGGCCCATGTCCTCCTCTCTGACGGGGCCCATGTCCTCCTCTCTGACGGGCCCCTTGTCCTCCTCTCTGATGGGGCCCTTGTCCTCTTCTCTGATGGGGCCCATGTCCTCCTCTATGACGGGGCCCATGTCCTCCTCTCTGACGGGGCCCATGTCCTCCTCTCTGACGGGGCCCATGTCCACCTCTCTGACGGGCCCCTTGTCCTCCTCTCTGATGGGGCTCTTGTCCACCTCTCTGACGGGACCCTTGTCCTCCTCTCTGATGGGGCCCTTGTCCTCTTCTCTGATGGGGCACATGCCCACCTCTCTTGTGGGCCCCTTGTCCTCCTCTCTGACGGGCCCCTTGTCCTCCTCTCTGACGGGGCCCATGTCCTCCTCTCTGACGGGGCCCATGTCCTCCTCTCTGACGGGGCCCATGTCCTCCTCTCTGACGGGGCCCATGTCCTCCTCTCTGACGGGCCCCTTGTCCTCCTCTCTAATGGGGCCCATTGTCCACCTCTCAACGGGGCCCATGTCCACCTCTCTGACGGGCCCCATGTCCTCCTCTCTGACGGGCCCCTTGTCCTCCTCTCTGATGGGGCCCATGTCCACCTCTCTGACGGGCCCCATGTCCTCCTCTCTGACGGGCCCCTTGTCCTCCTCTCTGACGGGGCCCCTTGTACACCTCTCTGACAGGGCCCATGTCCACCTCTCTGAAGGGGCCCATGTCCGCCTCTCTGACGGGGCCCATGTCCTCCTCTCTGACGGGGCACATGCCCACCTCTCTGACGGGCCCCTTGTCCTCCTCTCTGACGGGCCCCTTGTCCTCCTCTCTGACGGGGCCCATGTCCTCCTCTCTGACGGGGCCCATGTCCTCCTCTCTGACGGGCCCCTTGTCCTCCTCTCTGACGGGGCCCCTTGTCCACCTCTCTGACGAGCCCCATGTCCTCCTCTCTGACGGGCCCCTTGTCCTCCTCTCTGATGGGGCCCATGTCCACCTCTCTGACGGGCCCCATGTCCTCCTCTCTGACGGGCCCCTTGTCCTCCTCTCTGACGGGGAATCTTGTCCACCTCTCTGACAGGGCCCATGTCCACCTCTCTGATGAGCCCCTTGTCCTCCTCTCTGACGGGCCCCTTGTCCTCCTCTCTGATGGGGCTCATGTCCACCTCTCTGACGGGCCCCTTGTCCTCCTCTCTGACGGGGCCCATGTCCTCTTCTCTGACGGGGCCCATGTCCACCTCTCTGACGGGGCCCATGTCCTCCTCTCTGACGGGGCCCATGTCCTCCTCTCTGATGGGGCCCATGTCCTCCTCTCTGACGGGGCCCATGTCCACCTCTCTGACGGGCCCCTTGTCCTCCTCTCTGACGGGGCCCATGTCCTCCTCTCTGACGGGCCCCATGTCCTCCTCTCTGACGGGGCCCATGTCCTCCTCTCTGATGGGGCCCATGTCCTCCTCTCTGATTGGGCCCATGTCCACCTCTCTGACGGGCCCCTTGTCCTCCTCTCTGACGGGGCTTCTTGTCCACCTCTCTGATGGGGCCCATGTCCTCCTCTCTGACGGGCCCCATGTCCTCCTCTCTGATGGGGCCCATGTCCTCCTCTCTGATGGGGCCCATGTCCTCCTCTCTGACGGGCCCCTTGTCCTCCTCTCTGATGGGGCCCTTGTCCTCTTCTCTGATGGGGCCCATGTCCTCCTCTATGACGGGGCCCATGTCCTCCTCTCTGACGGGGCCTATGTCCTCCTCTCTGACGGGGCCCATGTCCACCTCTCTGACGGGCCCCTTGTCCTCCTCTCTGATGGGGCTCTTGTCCACCTCTCTGACGGGCCCCTTGTCTTCCTCTCTGATGGGGCCCTTGTCCTCTTCTCTGATGGGGCCCATGTCCACCTCTCTGACGGGGCCCATGTCCTCCTCTCTGACGGGGCCCATGTCCACCTCTCTGACGGGCCCCTTGTCCTCCTCTCTGATGGGGCTCTTGTCCACCAGCTCTTTGGTGTCTTCCTCTCCCTTGCTGTCTATCCTGCTCCATATTGAAAGACACTGGAAGTGTTCACACCCCCTTTTATATGGTGACTAATTGTGGTTCCCACTATGTGAAATCAATTAGTAATAATGAGTAGTCATTATGTATGTTCATCATGTATCATACATGTAATTTAAATGTTTATACTTTACAAACAGATTTAATTTCTGTAGTTCTCTAAATCCATATATAGTCGACAAACCAGTTTAAAATATATAGCTTTACCAAACGGTTAAGTGATTAACAATTACAGTTTTCCCCAATTGTTAACACACGTATGATGAAACTACATCTCAGATACTCAAAACTCAAAACACTCACTACCCTGGCATTAAAAGCGCCATGCTCTCTACCAATTGAGCTACAGAGGACCACATGGCAATTAATGATCCAGATTTTGTCAAATGAATGTCAAAAGTATATTTTTTGTTGAGGCATTTTAGCTAATCCTAACCCTTTTCCTAACTTTAACCTAATTCTCCTAACCTGCTACGTTAATTCTCCTAAACTGCTGCACAAATTCTCCTAACCTGCTACGAAAAGTCAAATCTGACGTTAATCTGACAAAAGCTGGATCCTTTCTAGCCATGACCCAACAGCAACACCGTCAGAACAATAGCAGTCTTCATTCTGAAATGAGTCTGGTCTTCTTCAGAAGTAGTGTAGTAGTCTACAGGGTTCAGGACTCACCTTTTTAAACACTCCTTATCTCTCATATCATGAGGTTCCACATGTGTTTGGTTACATAGTGCCCTATGCTCTTCTTAGTGATAAAACAGCACACATTAAGAGTGTTTACTTATCAGACCCACATATATAATAAATATACTAGAATATAATATACTATATTCATATGCTTTTAGTACTCACACATGAATCATATCATGTATGCAGGTCATGTGTTGTTTTGAGACAGCAGTAAAAACATACTGATAGGACAGTTCCTCTTATGGCCACTAGGTGATAGTCTGGTGTCACAGACGCATGACTGCAGTCTAGAACGATGCATTGTCCCAATTATGTCTCCTTTCTCTTAAAGTGTGCACTTGTTCACTTCCCTAAACTGAAATGACTGGTATAAGAACTATGGTGGAAACTCCCTCTTGATAACAGAAGGTATAGTCCCATGGGTGGAACGGTGGGAGACGAACGGTACCCCCTCTCCCCCTCTCCCCACCTTTCTTCTTCTTCCCCTCTCCTCCTCTACCCCCTCTCTTTTTCTCCCTCTCTCCTCCTCTCCCCCTCACCTCTTCTCCATCTCTCCTCCTCTCCCCCCTCTCCTCTTCTCCCTCTCTCCTCCTCTCCCCCCTCTCCTCTTCTCCCTCTTTCCTCCTCTACCCCCTCTCCCCCTCTTCGTCTCTTTCCCCTTACATTATATAATATACATTAGAGGAGGGGAGGGAGGGAGGGAGGGAGGGAGGGAGGGAGGGAGAAGAGAGTAATGGGGGAGACATAGAGAGGGGGAGGGAAAGGGGAGGAGAGAGGGAGGAAAGCGAGAGATGGGAGAGAGAGAGAATATATTATTATCACTGACATCTCACCAGTGATGTCATCATAACCAGTAACCTATTCCACTCTTGGCACAGCCCAGCCTGACCCTGACATATAACATCAGGCCTGATGAGTTGACCTCCCTCCCCCTCTCTCCCATCTTCTCCCTCTCTTCACCTCTCCAGCCTCTCCTCTTCTCCCTCTATCCCTCTCTCCCTTCTCCTCTCACTCCCCCTTTCCCCCTCTCCCCCCTCTCCTCTCCTCTCCTCTCCTCTACTCGTCTCCTCTTCTCCCTCTCTGCTCCTCTCCCCTTCTCCTCTTCTTCCTCTCTCCCCTCTCCTCTTCTCCCTCTCTCCCTCTCTCCACTTCTCCCCCTTTCCTCTCCTCTCCCCCTCTCCACCCTCTCCCCCTCACCTCCTCTCCATCTCTCCCCCTCTCCTCCTCTCCCTCTCTCCTCCTCTCCCCCCTCTCCTCCTCTTCCTCTCTCCCCCTCTCCCCCCACTCCTCTTCTCCCTCTCTCCCCTCTCCACCCTCTCATCTTCTCCCTCTCTCCCCCTCTCCACACTCTGATCTTCTCCCTCTCTCCCCCTCTCCTCTCCTATCCTCCTCTCCCCCTCTCCCCTTCTCCCTCTCTGCACTTCTTTCTCTCTGCTCCTCTCCCCTTCTCCTCCTCTCCCTCTCTCAACCTCCTCTCCTTCTCTCCTCCTCTTCCTCTCTCCTCCTCTTCCTCTCTCCTCCTCTCCCCACTCTCCTCTCCTCCTAACCCCCCTCTCCCCCTCTTCTTCTCCCTTACAATATATAATATATATCTGAGGAGGGGAGGGAGAGAGAGAGGGAGGGAGGGAGGGAGGAGGAAGAGAGTAATGGGGGAGACATAGAGAGGGAGAGGGAAAGGGGAGGAGAGAGGGAGGAGAGCGAGAGATGGGAGAGAGAGATAATATATTATTATCACTGACATCTCACCAGTGATGTCATCATAACCAGTAACCTTTTCCACTCTTGGCCCAGCCCAGCCTGACCCTGACATATAGCATCAGACCTGTTGAGTTGACTTGGGTAACAGACCTCTAGCTTCTACACCACATCCCCCCTTCTCCTGCTCTAACATGAGACATGGGTGGAATGGTGGAAGACGAACCTCACCCCCTCATCCCCCTCTCCTCTTCTCCCCATCTCGTCTTCTCCCCCTCTCCTCTCCTCCCCTCTCCTCTCCTCTTCTCCCCCTCTCCTCTTCTCCTCCTCTCCTCCTCTCCTCTTCTCCTCCTCTCCCCCTCCCCCTCTCCCCCTCTCCTATTCTCCCCCTCTCCTCTTCTCCTCCCTCTCCTCTCCTCCCCTTTCCTCTTCTCATCCTCTCCTCTCCTCCTCCTCTCCCCCTCACCCCCCCCCCCCTCCCCCTCTCAAGCAGTAGAAAGTTAGAGGTGATATTATAGGACACACTACGTGAAACTTTGCTGCTCTGTCAGCAGTTTCCTGTGGGGTTTTTCAAAACAGAGCTGAGTTCAACCAGTGATCTAAGATAAGTTGCTACGAAGTTTATCTCACATCATTGAAGTAATGAACTAATGAGATATAAGTCATATAGCCTAGCAGAATTGACCACTCTTCAGTCCACTCTTCATGACAGCAGACTTGTATAGCTCAGTGGAGCCCCAGTTAGAGACAGATATGATACCTGCAGTGATATTGATGATCTTGTTCTGGAGCACAGGTAGGATGCTGTAATACTGATATACACTTCTGACAGTTACTGAGATATGATTTGATATTGTAAGATATATGATCATTTGCAGGGCTAGTAAATGAACATCCAACTGGAAGCAGACAGTAAAAATCTGTCTCAAAGCAGAACAATTATGTTATCACCTGTAAATGTACTTTACTATAGCATAATTGTCCATCTGGGGACAGGCAATAATGTCAGTTAAGTTGTGATGGTGACAGCAATCTGACTGTTGTATATTCAGTGTGTCAATGATTGATTGTACATGTCTCTATGTAAATGAAAGAGAGTATATATTATATATTTTATATTGGTCATCTGTTAGAGCAGGAGGGGGGACACTTTGGACTAACTCCTTGATGAGATCCACAACTAGGGACTTTTGTAACGCCTTCAAAGGCCTGTCTTAATGAATTGGACCTGGAGTTACTATCAGCTCAAAACAATTAGTTTGAATGTCGTATAGAGCTGCTCTTTCTTTTTAAACAATTTTAAGAGCTGTCATTTTATTGTGAGGAACTGTAGTTTATCAGACCTTTTTCTGTTCTGTCCTGTTGTGTGAGTGATCAGGTCACAGACTCAGGTCTGGTCCAATGATAGAGGTCTGTGACCTGAGTCAAGATCAACATGCCTGATGCTATATGTCAGGAAGAGAGAGAGAACTAGAGAGAGAGAGAGAGAGAGAGAGAGAGAGAGAGGAGAGAGAGAGAGAGAGAGAGAGAGAGAGAGAGAGAGAGAGTGAGAGAGAGGAGTAGGGAGAGGAGTAGTGAGAGAGAGAGAGGAGTAGAGAGAGAGAGAGAGAGGAGGGAGTGGGGAGAGAGAGGAGGGGAGGGGAGAGAGAGGAGGGAATTGGGAGAGAGGAGGGGAGGGGAGAGAGAGGAGGGAGTGGGGAGAGAGAGGAGGGGATCTGGAAATTAATCTGGAAGTTACTCTGGAAGTGAATCTGGAAGTTAATAGGAAGTTAATAGGAATACGATATTTAGATCGCAAAAACGTTTATTATGCATGTCAGATTTCAATACTGGCCGATGTCATGACTCGGGAGGATGTCTTCTCTCGAATGAGCCATTGATCATATTTCTGCGATATTCCTACCTACTGAAATGTGTAATTTAACGGAGGGTCTAGCACATGTTTCCTATTTGTCTGCCTCTTTAGTCCAGGGGGCATTGCATGGTGCAGTTCCACAGATATTATAGAAAAGAGATAGAATCCAATGAAGAATGTATAATGTCCAACTCAGCAGACTGTCGACCAATCGCGTTCAAGTTGTCATACTGCGTCAAGCGGTTGCTAAGCGAATCGTCAGGCAATTCCTTTTCAAAGTCAGTCTATATGTCGAGAAACGTGCCTCTATTCCTCGAAAGTACATAATAACACGATTCCAAAGCTATACGATACTACAGATAGCAAGTTCATTATTTCACATCTCGCAAAAATATGTATGTTGCACTTCTTGTTGACGAAATTCGTGCTAATATTAGGTGTTTGAGCTAGCGCCCAATAGACTCCCATTCACTTCTTGAAGGAGAGCTCTCCTTGTACCAGAATCACCCAGAATGCACCGCGCTGCCCAATGACCTAGTATGGGCAACGTTTCCCATCTCCTCCAAGTATATGTGCTGTTGTGAATGTTAGACTCCACTCTGTGAGCGACATGGATCTGCAGGAGATTGTAGACTCCTAAATTGATTGTGTAGTTTGTTTAGGCGATTTTACAGCTAGCTAGCTACTTCACATGCTGATATTGTCTTTGTATTATTGTGTGTAGCCAGCGCATAGAGAGAGCATTGCATTGTGGATTTTGTAGTCTACTTGAGCTGCAACAGAGTTTCCATGTTGCTACCAACCTTGTTATAACGTCAAAATGAAACATTTGTTTACAAAAATTGTTTTCACATATTAGTGTAATTTAACACTGTAAATGAAAGTGATGAGTGGCTTTGTGTGGATTTCTCCTTTAATGTGTAGATTTTCATTTTGTATTTCATGATTTTCTTCATTCTTTGGTTGAGTTTGTTTGTCTTTATACATCCTTGTTGATTGAAGGCCAAAGTAATTCCTTTGATGTATGCCTTTTATTTCAATGCATGTGTAGGATTTATCTGGGATAGTTTGCATTCACAGTCAGCTGTTTTATGCTCCAGTTACTTTCACATTGATGTCAGTATTTGAAGTCAGTCTTTGAATTGTGTATTATGCATCTATTTCATTGCACTGTATGCACTGTTCCCCAAGTAGGCTAAATGAGTCAATGGGGAGGTTGAGTAGTGTGATGAGGTTGAGTTTGTTTATATATATATATATATATATATATATATATATATATATTACCATTATTTAACCAGGTAGGCCAGTTGAGAACAAGTTCTAGACTGACTCTTCCATTAGGGCTCTAGACTCTCTTCCATTAGGGCTCTAGACTCTCTTCCATTAGGGCTCTAGACTGACTCTTCCATTAGGGCTCTAGACTCTCTTCCATTAGGGCTCTAGACTCTCTTCCATTAGGGCTCTAGACTCTCTTCCATTAGGGCTCTAGACTCTCTTCCATTAGGGCTCTAGACTCTCTTCCATTAGGGCTCTAGACTCTCTTCCATTAGGGCTCTAGACTCTCTTCCATTAGGGCTCTAGACTGACTCTTCCATTAGGGCTCTAGACTGACTCTTCCAAGTGATAATTCATGTCTGGGGGCATTTTTGTTAGTTTTTGTTAGTTTTTGCTGTTCTCCAAATAGTATTTTAGAGTTTTTAAGTACAGTAAATGAGCATCAACTGGTAGGGGGATTTCTGCACAGCCCATTTAGCCATACCCTAAGTTTAGCTGTATTTCAACACACCCCATTTAGCCATACCCTTGGTTTAGCTGTATTTCAACACACCCCATTTAGCCATACCCTAGGTTTAGCTGTATTTCAACACACCCCATTTAGCCATACCCTAGGTTTAGCTGTATTTCTACACCCCCAAACTACTTCCTGCGGCTATTGGACAGAGGAGGAGGGGAGGGAGATGAAGAGTGAGAGAGAAGAGGAGTAGAGAGAGGGAGATGTCAAAAGAGATTGGGCTAACAGACTAACACGCAGTCAACTGAATATCTTTTCATAACTGACTTCTCACCAGTGATATCATCATAACCAGTAACCTTGTCCACTCTTCAACTCTTGGTCCAGCTCAGATTGACCCTGACATATGAAATGAATGGTTTAAAAAACAGACGAAAGCAAATGCATTAAATGATATATAAAGTCATCTGCAAAGAGAGGTTCACCTTTCCATGGAAGGGGAATGTGTGTACACATGGGTGTTGTTGCACCATACCAACGATAAGCCTATCTTCGCCATCACATCATGAAAGGTCACTCTCTCTCTCTCATTTGGCATCGGAAACATATGCTAACATTGCCAAAGCAAGTGAAATAAACAATAACAAACAGTTAACATTTAGCAAACAAAAGTTTCAAAAGAGAAAGACATTTGAAATGTTAAATGATTAACTATGTACAAAAACAAACACCAACATGAGTGTATCAGTATGGACCTGTACAGGTCGTTGGTCAATACACGGTAAATGAAATATAAAATAGTTCATAAACTAATTCAACTACACTTATTTACACAACTAGCTGGCTCCACTAGGGCCCACTCAGCCAGGTGGCTCCACTAGGGCCCTCTCAGCCAGCTGGCCCCACTAGGGCCCTCTCAGCCAGGTGGCTCCACTAGGGCCCTCTCAGCAAGCCGGCTCCACTAGGGCCCTCTCAGCAAGCTGGTCCCACTAGGGCCCTCTCAGCAGGTGGCTCCACTAGGGCCCTCTCAGCCAGCCGGCTCCACTAGGATCTATCTGTACTTTGCTATGTTCATCTTTCCCTCGATCCATACAAGTCTCCCAGTCCTTACCGCTGAAAAACATCCCCACATCATGATGCTGCCACCACCATGCTTCACCGTAGGGATGGTGCCAGGTTTCCTCAAGACTTGACACTTGGCATTCAGGCCAAAGAGTTCAATATTGGCTTCACCAGACCAGAGAATCTTGTTTCTCATGGTCTGAGAGTCCTTTAGGTGCCATTTGTCATGTGCCTTTTACTGAGGAGTGGCTTACGTCTGGCCACTCTACCATAAAGGCCTGCTTGGTGGAGTGCTGCAGTGATGGTTGTCCTTCTGGAAGGTTCTCCCATCTCCACAGAGGAACTATGTACCAGTATTGACCTTCTAGGCAGAGTTGCAAAGAAAAAGCCACATCTAAGACTGGCCAATAAAAATAAAAGATTAAGATGGGCAAAAGAACACAGACACTGGACTTTTTCTTTGCCACTGCCTAGGTCAGCATCCCGGAGTCGCCTCTTCACTTTTGACATTGAGACCGGTGTTTTGCGGGTATTATTTAATGAAGCTGCCAGTTGAAGACATGTGAGGCGTCTGTTTCTCAAACTAGACACTCTAATGTATTTGTCCTCTTGCTCAGTTGTGGACCGGGGCCTCCCACTCCTCTTTCTATTCTGGTTAGAGCCAGTTTGCGATGTTCTGTGAAGGGAGTAGTACACAGCGTTGTACGAGATCTTCAGTTTCTTGCAATTTCTCGCATGGAATAGCCTTCATTTCTCAGAACAAGAATAGACTGAAGAGTTTGAGAAGAAAGTTCTTTGTTTTCTGGCCATTTTCAGCCTGTAATAGAACCCACAATTGCTGATGCTCCAGATACTCAACTAGTCTCAAGAAGGACAGTTTTATTGCTTCTTTCATCAGCACAACAGTTTTCAGCTGTGCTAACAATAATTGCAAAAGGGTTTTCTAATAATCAATTAGCCTTTTGAAATGATAAACTTGGATTAGCAAACACAACTTGCCATTGGAACACAGGACTGATGGTTGCTGATAATGTGCCTCTGTACGCCTATGTAGATATTCCTTAAAAAAATCTGCTGTTTCCAGCTACAATAGCCATTTACAACATTAACAATGTCTACACTGTATTTCCTATCAATTTGATGAACAACAAAAGTGCTTTTCTTTCGAAAACAAGGACATTTCTAAACGACCCCAAACTTTTGAAAGGTAGTGTATATACTGTATATACTGTATTTCTTGAGCTTTAAAACCTTATTCCTTGTGATTTATTTTGGGACTGTATTATTTGTACACATTTAACCCTTTATTTTTGGGGGCACAAATCTACCTCCATATTTACATTCATTTGTATTGGACACCTTCAATCGAGTCCCGTGACACTAGTGGGGGTCATAGAGCGAAACAGAGAACACCATTGTGTTCGCTACAGAAGTTTTTGTGAGAAGACATATTTTCGGGATGTCTCATGGTCTGACAAACACCGCTGTAGCTTGGCGACCTTCCACTGCAGATGCGGAAGGCCGCCATAGGCGAATGTGGTGGATTGAGACACAGCCCATGCAAAACACCTGATATCTCTAGCTTAAATTGACAGCTTTTGATGGGGATTTTTTTATTATGCAGATCAGAGATGTCAAGATTCACACCTTACGTAATGCAATTTCAGAATGTGGGGAGGTCCCAGTGAAAGTTGTGTACCTGCCTCCACCAATCCAATGCATTTAAATTATGGGAAGTAGGGAGCAAGTGCTTACTTCAGGAGAAAGGAGATATTATTGGTACACACCCAGATGCTCTGTTAATCAACCACATTGGTCCACCACAAGGCTACCTTGGTCCAAACTGTCACATGGTCCAGTTTTACACTTGTTGTTGAAAACAGAAGGTATAGTCCCATGGGTGGAACTATGAGAGAAAAAACGTCTACCCTTCTCCCCCCTCTCCTCTTCTCCCTCTCTCCTCTTTTCCCCCCTCTCCTCTTCTCCCTCTCTCCTCTTCTCCACCCTCTCCTCTTCTCCCTCTCTCCTCTTCTCCCTCTCTCCTCTTCTCCACCCTCCCCTCTTCTCCACCCTCTCCTCTTCTCCCCCCTCTCCTCTTCTCACCCTCTCCTCTTCTCCCTCTCTCCTCTTCTCCACCCTCTCCTCTTCTCCTCCTCTCCTCTTCTCCCCCCTCTCCTCTTCTCCACCCTCTCCTCTTCTCCTCCTCTCCTCTTCTCCCCCTCTCCTCTTCTCCCCCCTCTCCTCTTCTCCCCTTCTCGGGACGGGAGGGGAGATAGAGAGGGAGATGTCAAAGGGCTGCGAGAGATGAGCAGAGAGAGATGGGGTGGAGGAGAGAGGATAGGTGGGGGGCGGAGGAGAGCGTAGTGGAGAGAGAGGGGAGGGGGGGGTGGGGGGAGGGGAGGGGAGGGGAGGGGAGGGGAGATAGAGACCCCATTTTGCCATACCCTAGGTTTAGCTGTATTTCTACACACCCCATTTAGCCATACCCTAGGTTTAGCTGTATTTCTACACACCCCATTTAGCCATACCCTAGGTTTAGCTGTATTTCTACACCCCCAAACTACTTCCTGCGGCTATGGGACAGAGGAGGAGGGGAGGGGAGATGGAGAGTGAGAGAGAAGAGGAGTAGAGCGAGGGAGATGTCAAAAGAGATAGGGCTGACAGACTAACACGCAGTCAACTGAATATCTTTTCATAACTGACTTCTCACCAGTTATGTCATCACAACCAGTAACCTTTTCCACTCTTCCACTCCTGGTACGGCTCAGCTTGACCTCTGACCTATGAAATGAATGATTTCAAAAACAGACAAAAGCAAAGGTATTAAATTATATATAAACTCATCTGCAAAGAGAGGTTCACCTTTCCACGGAAGGGGAATGTGTGTACACATGGGTGTTATTGCATCATACCAACTATAAGCCTATCTTCCCCATCACATCACGTGTGTTGTTGCACCATACCAACTATAAGCCTATCTTCTCCATCACATCATGAAAGGTGATGTTGATGTTCATTTCTCCTCTCTTTTGCCCCTCCCCCTCTCTCACTCTCTCTCTCAGTTCAATTCAAAGTGGGTTTCATTGACATGGGAAGCATATGTTAACATTGACAAAGCAAGTGAACTAAACAATCGCAAACAGTAAACTTTAAACACACAAAAGTTTCAAAAGAGAAAGTCATTTGAAATGTTAATAATTTAACTATATAAAAAAACAAAAAATAAAAATGAGTGTATCAGTCCTGACCTGTATAGGCCGTCGGTCAATACACTGTAAATGAAATATAAACTAGCTGGCTCCACTAGGGTGCTCTCAGCCAGGTGGCTCAATAGGGCCCTCTCAGCCAGGTGGCTCCACTAGGGCCCTCTCAGCCAGCTGGCTCCACTAGGGCCCTCTCAGCCAGCTGGCTCCACTAGGGCCCTCTCAGCCAGGTGGCTCCACTAGGCCCTCTCAGCCAGGTGGCTCCACTAGGGTCCTCTCAGCCAGGTGGCTCCACTAGGCCCTCTCAGCCAGGTGGCTCCACTAGGGCCCTCTCAGCCAGCTGGCTCCACTGGGCCCTCTCAGCCAGGTGGCTCCACTAGGCCCTCTCAGCCAGGTGGCTCCACTAGGGCCCTCTCAGCCAGGTGGTGTTTGTAGGAGAGTGTGAGCTGTCTGTGCAAAAAGTAGAAGTACAAATGGCTGAGAATTTTGATAACTATATAAAAGAAAGATTAAAGTATTTTCACTGCCTGGAACATTAAGGAACATTAAGCCAATATTCTATAAGAGGTGAACTCAAGCAGTAGAAAGTTAGAGATGATATTATATAACACACTATGTGAAACATTGCTGCAAGACAGATCAGTTTGCTGTGTTTAGCTGGGCTCAACCACTGATCCAAGATAAGTTGCTAAGAAGTTTATCTCACATCATGAGAGGGCCTAGTGGAGCCAGTGGGTTCGATCCCCGGGACCACCCATACACAAAAATGTATGCACGCATGACTGTAAATCGCTTTGGATAAAAGCGTCTGCTAAATGGCATATTATTATTATTTTATCATTGAAGTAAGGAACTAATGAGATAGAAATCATATAGCCTAGCAGTATTTTCCACTCTTCAGGCCACTCTTCATGACAGTAGACTTGTATAGCTCAGTGGAGCCCCAGTTAGAGACAGATATGATACCGGCAGTGATATTGATGATCCTGTTCTCGAGCATATGTTTTGATATTGTAAGATATATGATCATTTGCATGGTTAGTAAATAACATGCAACTGGATGCAGACAGTAAAAATCTGTCTTAAAGCAGGACAATGATGTAATCACCAGTAAATGTAATTTACTGTAGCATAACTGTCACGATCGTTGACGGAAGCGGACCAAGGCGCAGCGTGATAGGCGTACATACTTTATTTAGTACACACACGAACCAAAACAATAAACCAAACGATACGTGAAGTCCTAGGTCATAACACAAACCAAACGGAACAAGATCCCACAAAATAACAGTGCCAAACAGGCTGCCTAAGTATGGTCCCCAATCAGAGACAACAAGCAACAGCTGCCTCTGATTGGGAACCACCCTGGCCAACATAGATCTAAACGATCTAGAACACAAACATAGAAAACTAAACAATGAAACCTACACACCCTGGCTCAACATTAAAGAGTCCCCAGAGCCAGGGTGTGACAATAACTGTCCATCTGGGGACAGGCACTAATGTCATTTAAGGTGTGATGGTGTATGTGATGTTGTATATTCAGTGTGTCAATGATTGATTGTATCTGTCCCTATGGAAATGAATGAGAGTATATATGATGTATCTATTTAATATTCGTCTTATGTTTCTATGGCCTCCCGAGAGGCGCAGTGATCATAGGCACTGCATCGTAGTGCTAGAGGAGTCAGTGCACACCCGGGTTCGATCCCAGGCTATATCACAACCGGCCGGGATTGGGAGTCCCATAGAGCGGCGCACAATTGGCCCAGCATCGTCCGGGTTAGGGGAGGGATTGGCCTGGGTAGGCCATCATTGTAAATAAGAATTTGTTTTTAACTGACTTGCCTAGTTAAATAAAGGTTTAATTAAAGGTTCAATAGAGCAAGGGGAAAGGGGGTAGCTAGAGGTCTGTTACCCAAGTCAACTGAGTCACGCTCAACAAGCCTGATGCTATATGTCAGGAAGAGAGAGAGAGAGAGAGAGAGAGAGTGAGAGGAGGGGAGGGTAGTGGAGAGAGAGAAGAGGGGACAGAGGACGGGAGGGGAGATAGAGAGGGAGATGTCAAAGGGCTGCGAGAGATGAGCAGAGAGAGATGGGGCGGAGGAGAGAGGATGGGTGGGGGGCGGAGGAGAGCGTAGTGGAGAGAGAGGAGAGGGGAGGGGATGGGAGGGGAGGGGAGGGGAGGGGAGGGGAGGGGAGGGGAGATAGAGACCCCCTTTTGCCATACACTAGGTTTAGTTGTATTTCTACACACCCCATTCAGCAATACCCTAGGTTTAGCTGTATTTCTACACACCCCATTTAGCCATACACTAGGTTTAGCTGTATTTCAACACACCCCATTTAGCCATACCCTAGGTTTAGTTGTATTTCTTCACACCCCATTTAGCCATACCCTAGGTTTAGTTGTATTTCTGCACACCCCATTTAGCCATACCCTAGGTTTAGCTGTATTTCTACAAACCCCATTTAGCCATACCCTAGGTTTAGCTGTATTTCTACACCCCCAAACTACTTCCTGTGGCTATGGGACAGAGGAGGAGGGGAGGGGCGATGGATAGTGAGAGAGAAGAGGAGTAGAGAGAGGGAGATGTCAAAAGAGATAGGGCTGACAGACTAACACGCAGTCAACTGAATATCTTTTCATAACTGACTTCTAACCAGTGATGTCATCACAACCAGTAACCTTTTCCACTCTTCCACTCTGGTACGGCTCAGCTTGACGGCTCAGCTTGACCTCTGACCTATGAAATGAATGATTTCAAAAACTGACAAAAGCAAAGGTATTAAATTATATATAAACTCATCTGCAAAGAGAGGTTCACCTTTCCACGGAAGGGGAATGTGTGTACACATGGGTGTTATTGCATCATACCAACTATAAGCCTATCTTCCCCATCACATCACGTGTGTTGTTGCACCACACCAACTTTAAGCCTATCTTCTCTATCACATCATGGAAGGTGATGTTGATGTTCATTTCTCCTCTCTTTTGCCCCTCCCCCTCTCTCTCTCACTCTCTCTCTCAGTTCAATTCAAAGGGGTTTCATTGACATGGGAAACATATGTTAACATTGACAAAGCAAGTGAAATAAACAATCACAAACAGTAAACTTTAAACACACAAAAGTTTCAAAAGAGAAAGTCATTTGAAATGTTAATAATTTAACTATATAAAAAAAAAATAAAAAAAAATGAGTGTATCAGTCCTGACCTGTATAGGCCGTCGGTCAATACACTGTAAATGAAATATAAACTAGCTGGCTCCACTAGGGTCCTCTCAGCCAGCTGGCTCCACTAGGGCCCTCTCAGCCAGCTGGCTCCACTAGGGCCCTCTCAGCCAGCTGGCTCCACTAGGGCCCTCTCAGCCAGGTGGCTCCACTAGGGCCCTCTCAGCCAGGTGGCTCCACTAGGCCCTCTCAGCCAGCTGGCTCCACTCTCAGCCAGCTGGCTCCACTAGGACCCTCTCAGCCAGCTGGCTCCACTAGGGCCCTCTCAGCCAGGTGGCTCCACTAGGGCCCTCTCAGCCAGGTGGCTCCACTAGGCCCTCTCAGCCAGCTGGCTCCACTAGGGCCCTCTCAGCCAGCTGGCTCCACTAGGGCACTCTCAGCCAGGTGGCTCCACTAGGGCCCTCTCAGCCAGATGGCTCCACTAGGGTCCTCTCAGGCAGCTGGCTCCACTAGGATGCTCTCAGCCAGGTGGCTCCACTAGGGCCCTCTCAGCCAGGTGGCTCCACTAGGGTCCTCTCAGCCAGGTGGCTCCACTAGGGCCCTCTCAGCCAGGTGGCTCCACTAGGGCCCTCTCAGCCAGCTGGCTCATTTACATTTACATTTCAGTCATTTAGCAGACGCTCTTATCCAGAGCGACTTACAGTTAGTGAATACATTTTATTTATTTTTTTATACTGGCGCCCCGTGGGAATCGAACCCACAACCCTGGCGTTGCAAACGCCATGCTCTATCAACTGAGCTACATCCATGCCGGCCATTCCCTCCCCTACCCTGGACGACGCTGGGCCAATTGTGTGCCGCCCATGAGTCTTCCGGTCGCGGCCGGCTGCGACAGAGCCTGGATTCGAACCAGGATCTCTAGTGGCACAGTTAGCACTGCGATGAAGTGCCTTAGACCACTGCGCCACTCAGGCTCCACTAGGGCCCTCTCAGCCAGGTAGCTCCACTAGGACCCTCTCAGCCAGGTGGCTCCACTAGGGCCCTCTCAGCCAGGTGGCTCCACTAGGGTCCTCTCAGCCAGGTGGCTCCACTAGGGTCCTCTCAGCCAGCTGGTGTGTGTAGGAGAGTGTGAGCTTGTGCAAAAAGTAGAAGTACAAATGGCAAGGGAAATGAAATAAACTGATAAATCTAGGCCTAGGTTTTATTTACTGTGGTGTTTGTTCTCCACTGGTTACCCTATTCTTATCACAACAGGTCACACATTTTGCTGCCATGATTGCACGCTGCTGTATTTCACCTAACAGATACGGGAGCTTATCAATATTATATTTGTTTTCAAATTATTTGGGGGTCCTTGTAATCTGAGGGAAATATGTCTCTCTCACATCATCGTACATTTGGCAGGAGGTTAGGAAGTGCAGCTCAGTTTCCACCTCATTTTGTTGGCAGTGTGGCACATAGCCTGTCTTCTCTCTACCTATGGTGATTTTCGGGATGCGGAAGGCAGACATACAGGCGGATGAAGTAGATTGAGATGCAGCCCATGCAAAAAAAACTGAAATTGAGTAGTACATTGTACACTCCATTCCACAGACCTTTAAACCTAATATAAACCTAACATTGCAGTGATAATTAATGTCTGGGGGCATTTTTGTTAGTTTCTGCTGTTCTCCAAATAGTATTTGAGAGTTCTTAAGTACAGTAAATGAGCTTCAACTGGTGAGGGGATTTCTACACACCCCATTTAGCCATACCCTAGGTTTATTTGTATTTCTACACACCCCATTTAGCCATACCCTAGGTTTATTTGTATTTCTACACACCCCATTTAGCCATACACTAGGTTTAGCTGTATTTCTACACACCCCATTTAGCCATACCCTAGGTTTAGCTGTATTTCTACACACCCCATTTAGCCATACCCTAGGTTTAGCTGTATTTCTACACACCCCATTTAGCCATACACTAGGATTAGCTGTATTTCTACACACCCCATTTAGCCATACCCTAGGTTTAGCTGTATTTCTACACACTCCATTTAGCCATACCCTAGGTTTAGCTGTATTTCTACACACCCCATTTAGCCATACCCTAGGTTTATTTGTATTTCTACACACCCCATTTAGCCATACCCTAGGTTTAGCTAATATTTCTACACACCCCAGGTTTTGTAATGTTTTCCAGTATAATTTTATGTTTGTTTGGGCCAGATTTGTTTGGGCCAGATTGTCTGAGGGCTGTCTTGAGGCATTGTTGGGTTAGTAGTGGTTTGTGAACTTAGCTTCAGGACAAGCTGGAAGAAGGGACTTTTCTCTATGTTTATCTCTTGGCATTTCAGGTCTTTGTAGTGGTAGGAGTGGTGGTCGCTTGTTAGGTGGTTAATCAAATTGATGGCTCATTTGCAGTGGTGATTTTAGCATGTCAATCTTACATTTCCATTACATTTACATTTTAGTCATTTAGCAGACGCTCTTATCCAGAGCGACTTACCGGAGCAATTAGGGTTAAGTGCCTTGCTCAAGGGCACATCGACAGATTTTTCACCTAGTCGGCTCGGGGATTAGAACCAGCGACCTTTCGGTTACTGGCACAACGCTCTTAACCACTAAGCTACCTGCCGCCCCAATCTTGGTGGGGCAAACAACCATTTTTTGGGGGGGGATGCATGCTAGCGACACCACAACACAATAAACATAATAATAATAATTATTATTATTATTAATTAATCTAAACAATACATTACATGCACTATAATGGTGACAAAAGGTGCCCACAAACTTTTAGGGTCTACATAAAGTTGTCAAAGATACCAAAGATAACCCTGAAGGAGCTGCAAAGCTCCACAGCGGAGATTGGAATCTCTGTCCATAGGACCACTTTAAGCCATACACTCCACAGAGCTGGGCTTTATGGAAGAGTGGCCAGAAAAAGCCATTGCTTAAAGAAAAAAATAAGCAACCACGTTTCGTTTTCGCCAAAGGCATGTGGGAGACTCCCCAAACATATGGAAGAAGGTACTCTGGTCAGATGAGACTAAAATTGAACTTTTTGGCCATCAAGGAAAATGCTATGTCTGGCGCAAACGCAACACCTCTCATCACCCCGAGAACACCATCACCACATTGAAGCATGGTGGTGGCAATATCATGCTGTGGGGATGTTTTTCATCGGCAGGGACTGGGAAACTGGTCACAATTGAAGGAGTAATGGATGGCGCTAAATACAGGGAAATTCTTGAGGGAAACCTGTTTCAGTCTTCCAGAGATTTGAGACTGGGATGGAGGTTCACCTTCCAGCTGGACAATGACCCTAAGCATAGTGCTAAAGCAACACTGAAGTGGTTTAAGGAGAAACATTGAAATGTCTTGGAATGGCCTAGTCAAAGCCCAGACCTCAATCCAATTGAGAATCTGTGGTATGACTTAAAGATTGCTGTACACCAGCGGAACCCATCCAACTTGAAGGAGCTGGAGCAGTTTTGCCTTGAAGAATGGGCAAATTTCTTGTTTGTTTCACAATAAAAAATGTTTTTACATCTTCAAAGTGGTAGGCATGTTGTGGAAATGAAATGTTACAAACCCCGAAAAAATCAATTTTAATTCCAGGTTGTAAGGCAACTGTCACGCCCTGGCTCTGGGGACTCTCGTATGTTGAGCCAGGGTGTTAGGTTCTAGTTTTGTGTTTCTATGTTGGCCAGGGTGGCTCCCAATCAGAGACGGCTGTTGCTCGTTGTCTCTGATTGGGAGCCATACTTAGGTAGCTGTAAGGCATTCGTTTCGTGTGGTTTCTTGTTCCTTTTGATTTGTGTTTGTATCGAAGGACTTCACGTTTCGTTTGTTGTTTTGTTCGCTGTGGTGTACAATAAAATAAATATGTACGCATCTCACGCTGCTCCTTGGCCCGCTTCTTTTCAAGACGATCGTGACAGAAGAAACCACCACGACTGGGTCAAGCAGCGTGATGAGGAGAAAGGTTGGAATTACGAGAAGTGGAGAGAGAATTGGACGAGAACCATGGAGGCCTGGTCCACGGGGGAGAGACAAGCCCAGAACATTTTTAGGGGGGGGCTCACGCCGTGGACGACGGGGCAGCAGGAGTACGGGATAGAGTGGTTCAGAGGGTTGGCAGAGGAGGCCGCCAGGTTAAGGGAGTTACTGGACACCAGGGGGAAGGAGTATGTAGAGGCACGGCGAGAGGTACTGGGGTGTGTTGACAGTCCGGTCCGGCCCGTTCCTGATCCCCGCTTAGGGCCAGTGGCGTGTGTTCCCAGTACGGTTCGGCCTGTTCCTGCCTCTCGCACCGAGCCTGTGGTGCGCGTCGCCAGCCCGGTCCGGCCTGTTCCTGTCCCTCGCGCCAAGCCTGTTTTTTTTTTTTGTAATCGAACCGAAACCGAACAGACTTAAAAAAGTACAAATTTCTCAGCATTAACACACACACACACACACACACACACACACACACACACACACACACACACACACACACACACACACACACACACACACACACACACACACACACACACACACACACACATTAGATGTTGTGGGACATAAATGTTCAATTATACCAATGACATTAGTTCCTCCATTTAGCTGTATAGTGTCCTATTAGCATTTAGCTGTATAGTGTCCTATTAGCATTTAGCTGTATAGTGTCCTATTAGCATTTAGCTGTATAGTGTCCTATTAGCATTTAGCTGTATAGTGTCCTATTAGCATTTAGCTGTATAGTGACCTATTAGCATTTAGCTGTATAGTGTAGAGCCCCGTGGGCCCTGGTCAATAGTAGTGAGTGCTCTATATAGGGAACAGGGTACCATTGAATATAGGGTGAAGTTTTCCCTACACGCTGATCTTGGGTTAGTTTTGCATTTCCCCCACTAATGGATAAGGTTAGGATTGGGGGAGGAGAAGCTGATCCTAGATCTGTACCTCAGGGAAATTTTACCTGTACTTTCTTCACTGCAGATTGGTGGGAGTATGAAAGATGAAAAATGAAATATTTCCCTCTGCTGGCCAGAGAACTATATTACACCTCAGGCCTACAGGTATAGTACTGCATCATCCTGTCAGCCAGTTACACCATTACCCAGACACTCTGGGAGAATCTCAGCCAGTTACACCATTACCCAGACACTCTGGGAGAATCTCAGCCAGTTACACCATGACGCAGACACTCTGGGAGAATCTCAGCCAGTTACACCATGACCCAGACACTCTGGGAGAATCTCAGCCAGTTACACCATGACCCAGACACTCTGGGAGAATCTCAGCCAGTTACACCATGACCCAGACACTCTGGGAGAATCTCATCCAGTTACACCATGACCCAGACACTCTGGGAGAATCTAGGCCAGTTACACCATTACCCAGACACTCTCTGACGGGGCCCATGTCCACCTCTCTGACGGGCCCCTTGTCCTTCTCTCATACGGGGCCCATGTCCTCCTCTCTGACGGGCCCCATGTCCTCCTCTCTGACGGGGCCCCTGTCCTCCTCTCTGACGGGCCCCTTGTCCTCCTCTCTGATGGGGCCCTTGTCCACCTCTCTGACGGGACACATGTCCTCCTCTCTGATGGGGCCCATGTCCTCCTCTCTGACGGGCCCCTTGTCCTCCTCTCTGACGGGGCCCATGTCCACCTCTCTGACGGGCCCCATGTCCTCCTCTCTGATGGGCCCCTTGTCCTCCTCTCTGATGGGGCCCATGTCCTCCTCTCTGACGGAGCACATGCCCACCTCTCTGACGAGCCCCTTGTCTTCCTCTCTGACGGGGCCCATTGTCCACCTCTCGACGGGGCCCATGTCCACCTCTCTGACGGGCCCCATGTCCTCCTCTCTGACGGGCCCCTTGTCCTCCTCTCTGACTGGGCCCATGTCCACCTCTCTGACGGGCCCCATGTCCTCCTCTCTGACGGGCCCCTTGTCCTCCTCTCTGATGGAGCCCCTTGTCCTCCTCTCTGACGGGCCCCTTGTCTTCCTCTCTGACGGGGCCCATTGTCCACCTATAGGTTATGTTACGTATGACGAAAGCGCGTAAGTGCAAGCCCTCAGAAACCCATAGAGATTGTATTGAAAGCTCTGATATTTGAAAAAAAATGATTTTACATTAGAGGCTATGAGAGACTTCTGGGCGATTTTCAACCTGACTGAAATCGCCCCAAAACGGGCGGGGACATTTGAAGCACGACTTTAGTCTGATTGGACATTTAGTGGCAGATCAGACGTCTAGATTAGAACACTGATAACTACTGTTGCCGTGATATAATTGATTAGAAAAAAAATCCCTTCCTTTTCCCGTTTGGCAGTGCGTCGCCCATATCGCCCTAATGAACACACCGCCCCTGCACTTACGACAGTTACTGAGATAGAGGAGGGAGTGGGGAGAGAGGGGAGGGAAGGGAGAGAGGAGGGAGTGGGGAGAGAGAGAGAGAGGAGCAGAGCGAGAGAGAGAGGGGGGGAGAGAGAGGAGTAGAGAGAGATAGAAAGAGAGAGAGGAGTAGAGAGAGAGAGAGAGAGAGAGCGAGAGAGGAGTAGAGATAGCGAGAGAGAGGCGGGAGTGGGGACAGAGCATAGCCATATACACTTGTGACAGTTACTGTCAAGAGTGCTGTAGGTGGGTGTAGTGGTGGAATCAAGCGCAGGACACCGAAGTATAGTCCAAAAGACTTTAGTACTATTTCCAACAAGGAAAATACGAACACACTTGCCCGAAGGCGAAATTACGCACGAAGGCGACAAAAATAAACGGCGCACTAAACATGTGCGTAAATGCTCCAACGCAGTGGAGTGAAGCTCAACCGAGCGAGAATGCCACAAACAAGCAACACAACTACAGCAAAATATTCAATAACACACAACACTAGACAAACACAACGAGAAACTTATAGGACACTAATTACGCTAAACGAGAAACGGGTGTCACAACAAACAGACAAAAGCAAACGAACATGAAACATACAACGGTGGCAGCTAGTACTCCGGAGACAACGAACGCCGAAGCCTGCCCGAACAAGGAAGAGAGGCAGCCTCGGCCGAAACCGTGACAGTTACTGAGATATGATTTGATATTGTAAGATATATGATCATTTACAGGGCTAGTAAAAGAAAATACAACTGGAAGCAGACAGTAAAAATCTGTCTCAAAGCAGGACAATGATGTTATCACCTGTAAATGTACTTTACTATAGCATAATTGTCCATCTGGGGAGAGGCACTAATGTCAGTTAGGTTGTGATGGTGTCATGCATCTGACTGTTGTATATTCAGTGTGTCAATGATTGATTGTATATGTCTCTATGTAAATGAAAGAGAGTATATATTATATATTTTATATTGGTCATCTGTTGGAGGGGGGGGGGGGGGGGTAAATACTAGATGCCACAAAACACACACCCCGCACACACACACACATTCAGGGTGATGTCTTTACACAAAGCCACACTGAGACACTTTGGACTAACTCCTTGATGAGTTCCACAACTAGGGACTTTTTTAATGCCTTCCAAGGCCTGTCTTAATGAATTGGACATGGAGTTACTATCAGCTCAAAACAATTAGTTTGAATGTCTTATAGAGCTGCTCTTTCTTTTTAAACAATCTTAAGAGCTGTCATTTTATTGTGAGGAACTGTAGTTTATCAGACCTTTTTCTGTTCTGTCCTCTGTTGTGTGAGTGATCAGGTCACAGACTCAGGTCTGTTCCAATGATAGAGGTCTGTGACCTGAGTCAAGATCAACAGGCCTGATGCTATATGTCAGGAAGAGAGAGAGAACGCGAGAGAGAGAGAAAGAGAGAGGAGTAGAGAGAGACAGAGACAGAGAGAGAGAGAGAGAGAGAGAGAGAGAGAGAGAGAGAGAGAGAGAGAGAGAGAGAGAGAGAGAGAGAGAGAGAGAGAGAGAGAGAGAGAGGAGAGAACGAGGAGAGAGCAGGGAGTGGGGAGAGAGAGGAGGGGAGGGGACAGAGAGGAGGGAGTGGAGCGAGAGAGTAGGGAGTGGGGAGAGAAAGGAGGGAGTGGGGAGAGAGAGGAGTGAGTGGTGTTCAATTAGAATTCAATGTGTCAAATCGGAGGGCCTGTTGTCTGGACCTATGGCAGTCTCTAATAGGGTGCCACAGGGTTCAATTCCCAGGCCGACTATATTCTCTGTGTATATCAATGATGTCGCCCTTGCTGCTGGTGACTCTCAGGTCCACATCGACGCAGACGACACCATTTTGTATACATCTGGCCCTTCATTGGACACTGTGTTAACAAACCTCCAAACGAGATTCAATGCCATACAACACTCCTTCAGTAGCCTCCAACTGCTCTTAAACTCTAGTAAAACTTCAATCGAACGCTGCTGGCACCCGCCCACCCAACTAGAATCACAACTCTCGACGGGTCTGACCTAGAGTATGTGGACAACTACAAATACCAAGGTGTCTGGATAGACTGTAAACTCTCCTTTCAGACGCACATTAAGAATCTCCAATCCAAAGTTAAATCTATAATCGGTTTCCTATTTCGCAACAAAGCCTCCTTCACTCATCCTGCCAAACATGCCCTCGTAAAACTGACTATCCTACCGATCCATGACTTCAGCGATGTCATTTACAAAATAGCCTCCAACACTCTACTCAGCAAATTGTATGTAGTCTTTCACAGTGCCATCCGTTTTGTCTCCAAAGCCCCATATACTACCCACCACTGTGACCTGTACGCTCTTGTTGGCTGGTCCTCACTACATATTCGTCGCCAAACCCACTGGCTCCAGGCCATCTGTAAATCACTGCTAGGCAAATCCCTGCCTTATCTTAGCTCATTGGTCACCATAGCAACACCCACACGTAGAATGTGCTCCAGCAGGTATATCTCACTGGTCATCCCCAAAGCCAACACCTCCTTTGGCCGCCATTCCTTAAAGTTCTCTGCTGCCAATGACTGGAACAAATTGCAAAAATCTCTGAAGCTGGAGACTCTTATCTCCCTCACTAACTTTAAGCATCAGTTGTCAGAGCACCTTACCGATCACTGCACCTGTACACAGCCCATCTGAAATTAGCCCACCCAACTACCTCATCCCTATATTGTTATTTATTTTGCTCATTTGCTCCCCAGTATCTCTATTTGCACATCATCTCTTGCACATCTATCATTCCAGTGTTAATACTAATTGTAATTATTTTCCACTATAGCCTATTTATTGCCTTAACTCCATAACTTGCTACATTTGCACACACTGTATATATATTTTCTGTTGTATTAATGACTTTATGTTTTGTTTTTACCCCATGTGTAACTCTGTGTTTTTATCGCACTGCTTTGCTTTATCTTGGCCAGGTCGCAGTTGTAAATGAGAACTTGTTCTCAACTCGTTTACCTGGTTAAATAAAGGTGAAATAAAAAATAAAAAAATAAAGTGGAGAGAGAGAGGAGGGAGAGGAATAGAGAGGAGGGAGTGGGGAGAGAGAGGAGGGGACATAGAGGAGGGAGTGGGGAGAGAGAGGAGGGAGTGGGGAGAGAGAGGAGGGAGTGGGGAGAGAGAGGAGGGGACATAGAGGAGGAAGTGGGGAGAGAGAGGAGGGGATATAGAGGAGGGAGTGGGGAGAGGGAGGAGGGAGTGGGGAGAGAGAGGAGGGCGTGGGGAGAGAAAGGAGGGAGAGGAATAGAGAGGAGGGAGTGGGGAGAGAGAGGAGGGGACATAGAGGAGGGAGTGGGGAGAGAGAGGAGGGAGTGGGGAGAGAGAGGAGGGGACATAGAGGAGGGAGTGGGGAGAGAGAGGAGGGGACATAGAGGAGGGAGTGGGGAGAGAAAGGAAGGAGTGGGGAGAGAGAGGAGGGAGTGGGGAGAGAAAGGAGGGAGAGGAATAGAGAGGAGGGAGTGGGGAGAGAGAGGAGGGAGTGGGGAGAGAGAGGAGGGAGTGGGGAGAGAGAGGAGGGGACATAGAGGAGGGAGTGGGGAGAGAGAGGAGGGGACATAGAGGAGGGAGTGGGGAGAGAAAGGAGGGAGATCGCAAAATCGTTTATTATGCATGTCAGATTTCAATACTGGCCGATGTCATGACTCGGGAGGATGTCTTCTCTCGAATGAGCCATTGATCATATTTCTGCAATATTTCTACCTATTGAAATGTGTAATTTAACGGAGGGTCTAGCACATTTTTCCTATTTGTCTGCCTCTTTAGTCCAGGGTGCATTGCATGGTGCCATGGCAAGAGATATTATAGAAAGTAGATAGAATCCAATGAATGAAGGACTGTATAATGTCCCACCCAGCAGACTGTCGACCAATCGCGTTCACGTTGTCATTCTGCGTCACGCGGTTGCTAAGCTAATCGTCAGGCTATTCCTTCTCAAAGTCAGTCTGTGTCGAGAAACGTGCCTATTTTCCTCGAAAGTACATAATAACACGATTCCAAAGCTATACGATACTACAGATAGCAAGTTAATTATCTCACATCTCGCAAAAAGATTTGTGTTGCACTTCTTATGTTGACGAAATTCGTGCTAATGTTAGGTTTTTGAGCTAGCGCCCAATAGACTCCCATTCACTTCTTGAAGGAGAGCTCTCCTTGTACCAAAATCACCCAGAATGCACCGCGCTGCCCATTGACCTAGTATGGTCAACGTTTCCCATCTCCTCCAAGTATATCTGCTGTTACGAATGTTAGACTCCACTCTGTGAGCGACATCGATCTGCAGGAGATTGTAGACTCCTAAATTGGTTGTGTAGTTTGTTTAGGCGATTTTACAGCTAGCTAGCTACTTCACATGCTGATATTGTCTTTGTATTATTGTGTGTAACCAGCCCATAGAGAGAGCATTGCATTGTGGATTTTGTAGTCTACTTGAGCTGCAACAGATTTCCACAACGAGTTTCCATGTTGCTACCAACATTATTATAACGCCAAAATGAAACATTTGTTTACAAAAATTGTTTTCACATATTAGTGTTATTTAACACTGCAAATTAAAGGAATGAGTGGCTTTTTGTGGATTTTTCCTTTAATGTGTAGATTTTCATTTAGTATTTCATGATTTTCTTCATTCTTTGGTTGAGTTTGTTTGTCTTTATATGTCCTTGTTGATTGTAGGCCAAAGTAATTCCTTTGATGTATGCCTTTTATTTCAATGCATGTGTAGGATTTATCTGGGATAGTTTTCATTCACAGTCAGCTGTTTTATGCTCCAGTTACTTTCACATTGATGTCAGTATTTGAAGTCATCCATTGAATCGTGTATTATGCATCTATTTCATTGCACTGTATGCACTGTTCCACAAGTAGGATAAATGAGTCAATGGGGATGTTGAGGTTGAGTAGTACATTGTACACTCCATTCCACAGACCTTTAAACCTAATATAAACCTAATATTGCATTGATAATTCATGTCTGGGGTCATTTTTGTTAGTTTTTGCTGTTCTCCAAATAGTATTTTAGAGTTTTTAAGTACAGTAAATGAGCTTCAACTGGTGGGGGGATTTCTGCACAGCCCATTTAGCCATACCCTAGGTTTAGCTGTATTTCTACACCCCCAAACGACTTCCTGCGGCTATTGGACAGAGGAGGAGGGGAGGGGAGATAGAGAGTGAGAGAGAAGAGGAGGAGAGAGAGGGAGATGTCAAAAGAGATAGGGCTGACAGACTAACACGCAGTCAACTGAATATCTTTTCATAACTGACTTCTCACCAGTTATGTCATCACAACCAGTAACCTTTTCCACTCTTCCACTCCTGGTACGGCTCAGCTTGACCTCTGACCTATGAAATGAATGATTTCAAAAACAGACAAAAGCAAAGGAATTAAATTATATATAAACTCATCTGCAAAGAGAGGTTCACCTTTCCACAGAAGGGGAATGTGTGTACACATGGGTGTTATTGCATCATACCAACTATAAGCCTATCTTTTCCATCACATCACGTGTGTTGTTGCACCATACCAACTATAAGCCTATCTTCCCCATCACATCACGTGTGTTGTTGCACCACACCAACTATAAGCCTATCTTCTCCATCACATCATGAAAGGTGATGTTGATGTTCATTTCTCCGCTCTTTTGCCCCTCCCCCTCTCTCACTCTCTCTCTCAGTTCAATTCAAAGGGGTTTCATTGACATGGGAAACATATGTTAACATTGACAAAGCAAGTGAACTAAACAATCACAAACAGTAAACTTTAAACACACAAAAGTTTCAAAAGAGAAAGTCATTTGAAATGTTAATAATTTAACTATATAAAAAAAACAAAAAATAAAAATGAGTGTATCAGTCCTGACCTGTATAGGCCGTCGGTCAATACACTGTAAATGAAATATAAACTAGCTGGCTCCACTAGGGTGCTCTCAGCCAGGTGGCTCCACTAGGGCCCTCTCAGCCAGCTGGCTCCACTAGGGTCCTCTCAGCCAGGTGGCTCCACTAGGGCCCTCTCAGCCAGGTGGCTCCACTAGGGTCCTCTCAGCCAGGTGGCTCCACTAGGGCCCTCTCAGCCAGGTGGCTCCACTAGGGCCCTCTCAGCCAGCTGGTGTTTGTAGGAGAGTGTGAGCTGTCTGTGCAAAAAGTAGAAGTACAAATGGCTGAGAATTTTGATAACTATATAAAAGAAAGATTAAAGTATTTTCACTGCCTGGAACATTAAGGAACATTAAGCCAATATTCTATAAGAGGTGAACTCAAGCAGTAGAAAGTTAGAGGTGATATTATATAACACACTATGTGAAACATTGTTGCAAGACAGATCAGTTTGCTGTGTTTAGCTGGGCTCAACCACTGATCCAAGATAAGTTGCTAAGACGTTTATCTCACATCAAAGACCTAATGAACTAATGACATAGAAGTCATATAGCCTAGCAGTATTTTCCACTATTCAGTCCACTCTTCATGACAGTAGACTTGTATAGCTCAGGGAAGCCCCAGTTAGAGACAGATATGATACCTGCAGTGATAATGATGATCCTGTTGTGGAGCACAGGTAGGATGCTGTTATACTGATATACACTAATGACAATTACTGAGATATGATTTGATATTGTAAGATATATGATCATTTACAGGGCTAGTAAAAGAAAATACAACTGGAAGCAGACAGTACAAATCTGTCTTAAAGGAGGACAATGACGTAATCACCTGTAAATGTACTTTACTGTAGCATAATTGTCCATCTGGGGACAGGCACTAATATCAGTTAAGTTGTGATGGTGTCATGCATCTGACTGTTGTATATTCAGTGTGTCAATGATTGATTGTAAAAGTCTCTATGTAAATGAAAGAGAGTATATATTATATATTTTATATTGGTCATCTGTTGGAGGGGGAGGGGGGTGGGGGGGGGGTGTAAATGCTAGATGCCACAAAACACACACCCCGCACACACACACACACACATTCAGGGTGATGTCTTTACACAAAGCCACACTGAGACACTTTGGACTAACTCCTTGATGAGATCCACAACTAGGGACTTTTTTAATGCCTTCCAAGGCCTGTCTTAATGAATTGGACCTCGAGTTACTATCAGCTCAAAACAATTAGTTTGAATGTCGTATAGAGCTGCTCTTTCTTTTTAAACAATCTTAAGAGCTGTCATTTTATTGTGAGGAACTGTAGTTTATCAGACCTGTTTCTGTTCTGTCCTCTGTTGTGTGAGTGATCAGGTCACAGACTCAGGTCTGTTCTAATGATAGAGGTCTGTGACCTGAGTCAAGATCAACAGGCCTGATGCTATATGTCAGGCAGAGAGAGAGAACTAGAGAGAGAGAGAGAGTGAGAGAGAGAGAGAGAGAGAGAGAGAGAGGAGTAGAGAGAGAGAGAAAGAGAGAGAGGAGAGAGAGTGGGGAGAGAGAGGAGGGGAGGGGAGAGAGAGGAGGGGATCTGGAAATTAATCTTGAAATTAATCTCAAAATTAATCTGGAAGTTAATAGGAAGTTAATAGGAATACGACTTTTAGATCGCAAAAACGTTTATTATGCATGTCAGATTTCAATACTGGCCGATGTCATAACTCTTGAGGATGTCTTCTCTCGAATGAGCCATTGATCATATTTCTGCGATATTCCTACCTATTGAAATGTGAAATTTTTTACAGAGGGTCTAGCACATGTTTCCTATTTGTCTGCCTCTTTAGTCCAGGGTGCATTGCATGGTGCAGTTCCACAGATATTATAGAAAAGAGATAGAATCCAATGAAGAATGTATAATGTCCCACCCAGCAGACTGTCGACCAATCGGGTTGACGTTGTCATACTGCGTCACGCGGTTGCTAAGCTAATCGTCAGGCAATTCCTTCTCAAAGTCAGTCTATATGTCGAGAAACGTGCCTCTATTCCTCGAAAGTACGTAATAACATGATTCCAAAGCTATGCGATACTACAGATAGCAAGTTAATTATCTCACATCTCGGGAAAGGTTTGTAATGTTGCACTTCTTGTTGACGAAATTCGTGCTAATATTAGGTGTTTGAGCTAGCGCCCAATAGACTCCCATTCACTTCTTGAAGGAGAGCTCTCCTTGTACCAGAATCACCCAGAATGCACCGCGCTCCCCATTGACCTAGTATGGGCAACGTTTCCCATCTCCTCCAAGTATATCTGCTGTTGTGAATGTTAGACTCCACTCTGTGAGCGACATCGATCTGCAGGAGATTGTAGACTCCTAAATTGATTGTGCAGTTTGTTTAGGCGATTTTACAGCTAGCTAGTGTTGATGATCACAAGTTTACTGGAGAACTGAGACCAAGTAGAGACTTTGGACAGGGTGGATAATGGTATAATATAAGGCAGTTTATTCAGAGGTAAAGATATCTGGAATAGCGTGCACGGACTCGTTCGTCAAACTCGTAGGGAGTTATCTAAGAGAGCCCCGAAACATTGTGTGCAGACATTTTATGCAATAAATGAAGTAGGTTGAATCTAGTAGTTCTGATCTTCTGATTGGTCCTGATGAGTTGGGCGAGGTCCCCTCCAGGCTAGTGTCACTGTTGCATTGGCTCTGAGTCGGGTTCTCTGTCTTCAAATGTTCAGCCTAAAGGAGGGGATTTTGTGTGTGTGTGTGTGTGTGTTTAACAGTGATGATGTGTGTGTGTGTGTGTGTGTGTGTGTGTGTGTGTTATCAGTGATGATGTGTGTGTGTGTGTGTGTGTGTGTGTGTGTGTGTGTGTGTGTGTCCTCAGAGCAAGAACTCGTGAGTTGGAAGAACTGAGAGACCTATGGCGTGGGTGTTGTCCTTGGCCACCTGCTGACAAGGCTGACAAGATAGGACCCTTTTGTCCATTGTTATTGGATAGGAACAGAACTTATAACCAGCTCCTGACCTAAATAGATCTTAGCACAACATTTTACTCAACATATCATATTCCATATTGACTATAACAAATATATTTACTACGGCACTAGCTACTTCACATGCTGATATTGTCTTTGTATTATTGTGTGTAGCCAGCCCATAGAGAGAGCATTGCATTGTGGATTTTGTAGTCTACTTGAGCTGCAACAGAGTTTCCATGTTGCTACCAACCTTATTATAACGTCAAAATGAAACATTTGTTTACAAAAATTGTTTTCACATATTAGTGTAATTAAACACTGTAAATGAAAGTGATGAGTGGCTTTGTGTGGATTTCTCCTTTAATGTGTAGATTTTCATTTTGTATTTCATGATTTTCTTCATTCTTTGGTTGAGTTTGTTTGTCTTTATACATCCTTGTTGATTGTAGGCCAAAGTAATTCCTTTGATGTATGCCTTTTATTTCAATGCATGTGTAGGATTTATCTGGGATAGTTTGCATTCACAGTCAGCTGTTTTATGCTCCAGTTACTTTCACATTGATGTCAGTATTTGAAGTCAGCCTTTGAATCGTGTATTATGCATCTATTTCATTGCACTGTATGCACTGTTCCACAAGTAGACTAAATGAGTCAATGGGGAGGTTGAGTTGTGTGATGAGGTTGAGTTTGTTTATATGTATATATATATATTTTTCACCATTATTTAACCAGGTAGGCCAGTTGAGAACAAGTTCTTTTTTACAACTGCGACCTGGCCAAGATAAAGTAAAGCAGTGCGATAAAAACAACAACAACACAGAGTTACATATGGGGTAAACAAAACGTAAAGTCAATAACACAATAGAAAATAGAAAATCTATATACAGTGTGTGCAAATGTAGTAAGTTATGGAGGTAAGGCAATAAATAGGCCATAGTGCAAAATAATTACAATTTAGTATTAACACTGGAGTGATAGATGTGCAGAAGATGATGTGCAAATAGAGATACTGGGGTGCAAATGAGCAAAATAAATAACAATATGGGGATGAGGTAGTTGGGTGGGCTAATTACAGATTGGGCTGTGTACAGGTGCAGTGATCAGTAAGCTGCTCTGACAACTGATGCTTAAAGTTAGTGAGGGAGATAAGAGTCTCCAGCTTCAGAGATTTTTGCAATTCGTTCCAGTTATTGGGAGCAGAGAACTGGAAGGACTGGCGGCCAAAGGAGGTGTTGGCTTTGGGCATGACCAGTGAGATATACCTGCTGGAGCGCAGACTACGGGTGGGTGTTGCTATGTTGACCAAAGAGCTACGATAAGGCAGGGATTTGCCTAGCAGTGATTTATAGATGACCTGGAGCCAGTGGGTTTGGCGACGAATATGTAGTGAGGGCCAGCCAACGAGAGCGTACAGGTCACAATGGTGGGTAGTATATGGGGCTTTGGTGACAAAACGGATGGCACTGTGAAAGACTACATCCAATTGCTGAGTAGAGTGTTGGAGACTATTTTGTAAATGACATCGCCGAAGTCAAGGATCGGTAGGATAGTCAGTTTTACGAGGGTATGTTTGGCAGCATGAGTGAAGGAGGCTTTGTTGCGAAATAGGAAGCAGATTCTAGATTTAACTTTGGATTGGAGATGCTTAATGTGAGTCTGGAAGGAGAGTTTACCGTCTAACCAGACACCAAGGTATGTGTAGTTGTCCACATATTCTAAGTCAGACCAGCCGAGTGATTCTAGTCGGGCGGGCGGGTGCAAGCAGCGTTCGATTGAAGAGCATGCATTTAGTTTTACTAGCATTTAAGAGCAGTTGGAGGCTACGGAAGGAGTGTTGTATGGCATTGAAGCTTGTTTGGAGGTTTGTTAACATAGTATCCAATGAAGGGCCAGATGTATACAAAATGGTGTCGTCTGCATAGAGGTGGATCTGAGAGTCACCCGCAGCAAGGGCGACATCATTGATATACACAGAGAATAGAGTCGGCCTGGGAATTGAACCCTGTGGCACCCCCATGGAGACTGCCATAGGTCGAGACAACAGGGGGGGGCAGTTGCAGCGGAGGGTGCAGAGCTTGTTGCCGGGATAGGGGTAGTCAGGTGGAAAGCATGGCCAGCCATAGCAAAATGCTTATTGAAAATCCCGATTATCATAGATTTATCGGTGGTAACAGTGTTTCCTAGCCTCAGTGCAGTGGGCAGCTGGCAGGAGGTGCTCTTATTCTCCATGGACTTTACAGTGTCCCAAAACCTTTTGGAGTTACTGCTAGAGGATGCACATTTCAGTTTGAAAAAGCTAGCCTTTGCTTTCCTAACTGATTGTGTAGTACATTTTACACACCATTTCAAATACCTTTAAACCTAATATAAACCTCATATTGCAGTGATAATTCATGTCTGGGGGCATTTTTTTAGTTTTTGCTGTTCTCCAAATAGTATTTTAGAGTTTTAAGTACAGTAAATGAGCTTCAACTGGTGGGGGGATTTCTACACACCCCATTTAGCCATACACTAGGTTTAGCTGTGTTTCTACACACAACATTTAGCCATACCCTAGGTTTAATTGTATTTCTACACAACCCCATTAAGCCATACACTAGGTTTAGCTGTGTTTCTACACACCCCATTAAGCCATACACTAGGTTTAGCTGTGTTTCTACACACCCCATTAAGCCTTACACTAGGTTTAGCTGTATTTCTACACACCCAATTTAGCCATACCCTAGGATTAGCTTTATTTTTACACACCCCATTTAGCCATACCCTAGGTTTAGCTGTATTTCTACACACCCAATTTAGCCATACCCTAGGTTTAGCTTTATTTTTACACACCCCATTTAGCCATACCCTAGGTTTAGCTGTATTTCTACACACCTCATTTAGACATACCCTAGGTTTAGCTGTATTTCTATAACCCCAAACAACTTCCTGTGGCTACAGGACAGAGGAGGAGAGAGAGGGAGATGTCAAAAGAGATAGGGCTGACAGACTAACACGCAGTCAACTGAATATATTTTCATTACTGACTTCTCACCAGTGATGTCATCACAACCAGTAACCTTGTCCACTCTTCCACTCCTGGTACGGCTCAGCTTGACCTCTGACCTATGAAATGAATGATTTCAAAAACAGACAAAAGCAAAGGTATTAAATTATATATAAACTAATCTACAAAGAGAGGTTCACCTTTCCACAGAAGGGGAATGTGTGTACACATGGGTGTTGTTGCGTCATACCAACGATAAGCCTATCTTCCCCATCACATCACGTGTGTTGTTGCACCATACCAACGATAAGCCTATCTTCCCCTTCACATCATGAAAGGTCATGTTTATGTTCATTTCTCCTCTCTTTTGCCTAGGTGGCTCCACTAAGGTCCTCTCAGCCAACTG
>NW_028159707.1:0-100244 GCF_964263955.1 Coregonus lavaretus | reverse complement strand
ACTGTAACAGGTTAATGAACAGTATAGCCCAGTACTGTAACAGGCAGGGTATGGGTGTGTGTTACATCACACCAGCACCAGGTTACATTGTGACGGCAGTAGCAGGAACAGCGGCATCTAGTGGGCAAAACGTGGTACTGTCACACTAATTCATGGTAAATAATGCAAGCGACTTCAATGGCTAATATCTCTGAACGGGGGGGGGGGGGGGGGGGGGAATATCACCAGATTCACAGGGAATAGATTGCAAATGGTGAAGAAGCAATACTCCAAGCCGCAGCATCATACTACTTGTCAAACATAGCAAACTGATACTGTATAGTGGTTGTTGTGGTGGGATTGGTGTGGGGAGTCGGTGGGTGGCTTTTGTCCATTATATTGGATTCCTAATGGTATTGGATTTATTGGATTCCTCTTACTCAATGGTAGGAAGAATTTTGGTCAATATCGGATGTTGGGTACTATATTTATTGAATATTATGTGAAACCTAAACATTTTAAGGGTGAATTTGGGTGCAATCAATTAGCTTAATTTCTCAGAGAGTCAAATACAGTTTCAACTGCAGAGATGATTTCAGAACAATCTGAGATGGTGGGTGTCAATCCTCTTTCTTGTGCTTTTTGAGGTGGAACGACTCTCTGGTATCTGAGTAGCATGCAGGCATAAACCTGTATAACACAATGTCTCCTGTGGTGGGTCCTTACTGTAACTAATACTGCTGCTATCTGTCATCTGCCATCATGGGAATACCTGCTATACTGCAGTTGGCTTTCTCAAACACTGTGGACATTGTCACTGTGGAGTTTCTGACTGCTTTTCTCTTGTTGGTTAAAAATATGTATTTGACCCAGTGTGTGAATGTGCAGATATGTAGTCCTCTGTCTATTTACAGAAAACATGTGGTTATATAATGGGTCATAGCTTTATTTATTTGAGACTATTCCATTGGTCCTAATGGGCGGATGGGCGAATAGCCCATCTGGCCTGGCTCTGCTCTGCTGTTCTGTTCAGCTGTGTGTGTTGTGTGTGTTCTCTCCATACAGTATCAGCCTGCTGTCTTTGTGTTAAAGCTAATCTATTCTGGGATGTATTGTCAACAATCCGTAAAGTCAGAGGGGTTTTAAGTCAAACCAAGAGGTCCAACAAGCCAGTACTTCCATAATAAACTCAGATTAAAGTAAACTCAGGCAGTTGTATTGTATTTGTTTGTATTCATGTCAATAGGAGAGAGGCAGCAGGGTTTGTCCATGAGTGCAGTTGCCATGACACTTGTGTGATCAGAGAGGGGTTTCCATTGGGTAGACAGATTCTAGACATCTTGGTATTGACTATCTTTGCTAAAGCAGTCAGACCTCCTTACAGACGTAAGAGGAGAGAGACCTGTCAAGAGACAGAGATTATATTTAAATTTACCAATTAAGAAGCTAAATCAGGAGAAAGCCCTGTCAAATCTATCAATGAACGTGGTGAAAAAACGACAGAGGAGAAGAGAGAAAGCCAGTCGAGTACTTTTCTACTGCTATCTAATCAATTCATAATTCGTTCTCTTAGAGGTGCGTTTTGAGGAGAGTAATTTTATCCAATTAACTATTAATCTATTTTTTTTTCACAGTGTGGCTAGGGTTGGCACAATTACCATATAACGGTGTAACCGACAGTTATGGATGAACGTCATAAAAAAAAAACATCCTTGTAACCGTTAAAATAAATCATAATAAATGGTATTTGTGGAATGAACAGCTCACTGATGACGGCCCGGCATTCGTATGGCAATTTGACTGGTAAACTCATGGGGGTACACTCGAAATGGCTGCCTGGTATTGTAATGCAATCATTTCCATGGTAGTGTAGAATGCTCATTCAAATTATGTTAACGGATGTGGCTCATGCAATGCAATGTAGTTTTTGTAGTTAGTTGAGTTAAATCAAGAAATACACTTCCTGCTTTTATTTCCTGCTTTCTCCTCGCAGTGGCTGCCAGTTCACCTATTACGCCATAATTGACTTGAACGAGGATGCCCGTTCTATTCATTCTATTTCTATGGCACAGACAGTCAAGAGCGGAAGAGAGGAAAAAATTACGTTAAAATACATGTCTGGCCAATTACAGTTATCCAAAATTCAATGACTATCACTGCCCTAGGTGTGACACAATGTGGTGGTGGTTCTTATGAATGTCCTTGCAGTTCAAAGTGAGTTTGGAGTAGCAGATAATTAATTTGTCAGTTATCACTTATTCACTATTGTGTTAACTTAAATAGAAATAGGTTGCAGCTCTTTTGGCCTCAATCATAGTTGGCTTGTCATATTTCATTAACGTCAAACTATGGCTGTGTTTCAAAATGTGTACTTGTGTTCGATCTAGAGCGTATAGCGAGTACGGATGTCAACTGTCATTTTTCAAGTGCGATTCCAAACGTGTTTTATTTATTTAAATTGTTCAGGAATAAGGCATCACAATACACACTAAATACTGACCTATCTCTCCCTTATCTCCTTTTCCTCCTCCTCATCATCGTCAACATTTAGTTTGCGTCTATAGAAGAGCATTTCCTCTTACGACAACTCATGTTCAGGAGAGGACTGAAATGTAGTCGGGAGAGGATTGGTTATAAAACATTCCAGGGGTTTCAAAGGCTCTGATGAAGTTTGTGTCTAATGTTTGTATCGAATTTCCTCTTATCAGAAGTCATGGCTAGGGCAGGATGTTGTACACTATAAACTTTCCAGTGGGTTTCCTGAGGCTCTGAGTTAACAAGTTGTTTTACTGTGTGGGCGTGCTCTCTCTCTCTCTCTCTCTCTCTCTCGCTCTGTCTCTCTCGCTCTGTCTCTCTCGCTCTGTCTCTCTCGCTCTGTCTCTCTCGCTCTGTCTCTCTCTCTGTCTATCTCGCTCTCTCTCTCTCTCTCTCTCTCTCGTTCTGTCTCTCTCTCTCGTTCTGTCTCTCTCTCTCGTTCTGTCTCTCTCGCTCTCTCTCTCTCTCGTTCTGTCTCTCTCGCTCTCTCTCTCTCGCTCTGTCTCTCTCGCTCTGTCTCTCTCGCTCTGTCTCTCTCGCTCTGTCTCTCTCGCTCTGTCTCTCTCGCTCTGTCTCTCTCGCTCTGTCTCTCTCACTTTGTCTCTCTCACTCTGTCTGTGTCATCACCAGTCTAAAGAAGTGTATCTTATTTCCTAGTTGTGTACTCAAGTGCAAATTCCCCCTGTTAGTCTTTGTAGCCAGTCCTTTTTGATTGTTCAAGAAAAAGATGTAGATTGAAACAAAGCAATAGTAAACAAATGATGCAGCAGCCCACCTTGGGCCAATTAAGATATTATCGTGTGACCACAGATTATCCATTATATTGACCAGATACTCAAGTGGCCACACTAACAATGGAAAAAAATTTTTATTCTAAATTGGAAGGCAGTTAGCCTGGGTACCAGTCACTTTAGCTGATCCACTCCCTGTACTCCACATCATGTGCCCAACGCAATGACAAGAATTGCCAAGGAGTGGAATGTTAGCTAAAGAGACTGGTGCTCAGACTAGAAGGCAGTCGGGAGGAGGCAAGATCAGGTGGGACCTTTCTAGCCAATGAAAGGGCAGATACGCGTGTGAACAACAGGCACAACTCCGATATATTGTGTATTTCCTTAAAGTTGCCAGGATTTCACGTGTCTTACATATCAGTACACTCAAAACAACTTAAGCACTATTAAACTTCTATTCAATCAAATAAGCCATAACATTTTTTGTTAACTAAATTCGACACTTTCAGTGACCTCCACAAAAACACATTGCTTGGTGAGTGAAAAAACGCCACCTGCTGCTTCGCCTCTTCCTCTCTGTTGTGACTCACATATTTCAGTTAATTACTATAGCTCCCACCTTGGGCCAGTCAATGTAATTTAGTAAATGCCGGCTCTCTATGGCAAGACACATCATTCGCCCAAGTTTCGTCAAAATCGGGCCAGTGCTGTCTGAGATATCGCGGGACGGACGGACAGATGGACCGTCCGTCCATCCGTCCACCCTACCCACATTACCCCTCTGTGTGGTTGTATCCCGATAATCTCCCGAAGTGTGCACTTGTTCACGTCCCTTCATGGATTTTAAAGGAAATGACTGGTACTATGTAAGAAATATGGTGGAAACTCCCTCTAGCCCATGCCTAAACCAATCTAAAGCCTTTAAATTTTTGGGGAGTAGTGAACGAGTGCACACTTCAGGAGAAAGAAGAGATTTTTGGCATGCAACCTGTGTCTTCACTGTGATTATGATGTCACTGCTTTTATGAAGAGACATATTTGCTATGTGTTACTTTTCCCTCACTATGATCAGACTGGTGGCAGCATTAGCTATGAGGCGGCAGCGTTAGCTATGAAGCGGCAGCGTTAGCTATGAGGCGGCAGCGTTAGCTTTGAGGCGGCAGCGTTAGCTTTGAGGCGGCAGCGTTAGCTATGAGGCGGCAGCGTTAGCTATGAGGCGGCAGCGTTAGCTATGAGGCGGCAGAGTTATCTATGAGGCGGCAGCATTAGCTATGGTAGCTATGAGACGGCAGCGTTAGCTATGAGGCGGCAGCATTAGCTATGAGGCGGCAGCGTTAGCTATGATAGCTATGAGGCGGCAGCGTTAGCTATGAGGCGGCAGCATTAGCTATGATAACTATGAGGCGGCAGCGTTAGCTATGAGGCGGCAGCGTTAGCTATGAGGCGGCAGCGTTAGCTATGAGGCGGCAGTGTTAGCTATGATAACTATGAGGCGGCAGCGTTAGCTATGAGGCGGCAGCGTTAGCTATGAGGCGGCAGCATTAGCTATGATAACTATGAGGTGGCAGCGTTAGCTATGAGGCGGCAGCGTAAGCTATGAGGCGGCAGCGTTAGCTATGAGGCGGCAGCGTTAGCTATGAGGCAGCAGCGTTAGCTATAATAGCTATGATGCGGCAGCGTTAGCTATGATAGCTATGAGGCAGCAGCATTAGCTATGATAGCTATGAGGCGGCAGCGTTAGCTATGAGACGGCAGCGTTAGCTATGATAGCTATGATGCGGCAGCGTTAGCTATGATAGCTATGAGGCAGCAGCATTAGCTATGATAGCTATGAGGCGGCAGCGTTAGCTATGAGGCGGCAGCGTTAGCTATGAGACGGCAGCATTAACTATTAATATTTCTCTCCTGAAAGAGCATCTTGTATACATTCAGACATAACTATTATGTTGTTGCAGAAACAGAGAGATAGACAAAGAGCCTTCGGTAGATAAAACAAAGATAGTCACAGACACAGGATGATCAGTCTCTCTCTCTCTATCAATTCAATTAAAGGGTCTTTATTGGTATAGGAGACATATGTTTACATTGCCAAAGCAAGTGAAATGGATAAACAAAAGTGAAATAAACAATAAAAAGTTAACAGTAAATATTACACTCACACTAGTTCCAAAAGAATAAAGACATTTCAAATGTCATATTATGTCTATGTACAGTGTTGTAATGATGTGCAAAGAGTTAAAGTAAAAAAAAAAAGGGAAAATAAATAAACATAAATATGGGTTGTATTTGCAGTGGTGTTTGTTCTTCACTGGTTGCCCTTTTCTTGTGGCAACAGGTCACAAATCTTGCTGCTGTGATTGCACAGTGTGGTATTTCACCCAATAGATATGGGAGTCTATCAAAATTGGATTTGTTTTCAAATTCTTTGTGGGTCTGTGTAATCTGAGGGAAATATGTGTCTCTAATACAGTGAGGGAAAAAAGTATTTGATCCCCTGCTGATTTTGTACGTTTGCCCACTGACAAAGAAATGATCAGTCTATCATTTTAATGGTAGGTTTATTTGAACAGTGAGAGACAGAATGACAACAAAAAAATCCAGAAAAATGTATGTCAAAAATGTTATAAATTGTTTTGCATTTTAATGAGGGAAATAAGTATTTGACCCCTCTCAATCAGAAAGATTTCTGGCTCCCAGGTGTCTTTTATACAGGTAACGAGCTGAGATTAGGAGCACACTCTTAAAGGGAGTGCTCCTAATCTCAGCTTGTTACCTGTATAAAAGACCCCTGTCCAAAGAAGCAATCAATCAATCAGATTCCAAACTCTCCACCATGGCCAAGACCAAAGAGCTCTCCAAGGATGTCAGGGACAAGATTGTAGACCTACACAAGGCTGGAATGGGCTACAAGACCATCACCAAGCAGCTTGGTGAGAAGGTGACAACAGTTGGTGCAATTATTCGCAAATGGAAGAAACACAAAAGAACTGTCAATCTCCCTCGGCCTGGGGCTCCATGCAAGATCTCACCTCGTGGAGTTGCAATGACCATGAGAACGGTGAGGAATCAGCCCAGAACTACACGGGAGGATCTTATCAATGATCTCAAGGCAGCTGGGACCATAGTCACCAAGAAAACAATTGGTAACACACTACGCCGTGAAGGACTGAAATCCTGCAGCGCCCGCAAGGTCCCCCTGCTCAAGAAAGCACATATACAGGCCCATCTGAAGTTTGCCAATGAACATCTGAATGATTCAGAGGAGAATTGGGTGAAAGTGTTGTCGTCAGATGAGACCAAAATCGAGCTCTTTGGCATCATTTACATTACATTTTAGTCATTTAGCAGACGCTCTTATCCAGAGCGACTTACAGTTAGTGAATACATATTTTTTTATACTGGCTCCCCGTGGGAATTGAACCCACAACCCTGGCGTTGCAAACGCCATGCTCTATCAACTGAGCTACATCCCTGCCGGCCATTCCCTCCCCTACCCTGGACGACGCTTGGCCAATTGTGCGCCGCCCATGAGTCTCCCGGTCGCGGCCGGCTGCGACAGAGCCTGGCATCAACTCAACTCGCCGTGTTTGGAGGAGGAGGAATGCTGCCTATGACCCCAAGAACACCATCCCCACCGTCAAACATGGAGGTGGAAACATTATGCTTTGGGGGTGTTTTTCTGCTAAGGGGACAGGACAACTTCACTGCATCAAAGGGACAATGGACGGGGCCATGTACCGTCAAATCTTGGGTGAGAACCAACTTCCCTCAGCCAGGGCATTGAAAATGGGTCGTGGATGGGTATTCCAGCATGACAGTGACCCAAAACACACGGCCAAGGCAACAAAGGAGTGGCTCAAGAAGAAGCACATTAAGGTCCTGGAGTGGCCTAGCCAGTCTCCAGACCTTAATCCCATAGAAAATCTGTGGAGGGAGCTGAAGGTTTGAGTTGCCAAACGTCAGCCTCGAAACCTTAATGACTTGGAGAAGATCTGCAAAATCCCACCTGAGATGTGTGCAAACCTGGTGGCCAACTACAAGAAACGTCTGACTTCTGTGATTGCCAACAAGGGTTTTGCCACCAAGTACTAAGTCATGTTTGCAGAGGGGTCAAATACTTATTTTCCTCATTAAAATACAAATCAATTTATAAAATTTTTGACATGCGTTTTTCTGGATTTTTTTGTTGTTATTCTGTCTCTCACTGTTCAAATAAACCTACCATTAAAATTATAGACTGATCATTTCTTTGTCAGTGCGCAAACGTACAAAATCAGCAGGGGATCAAATACTTTTTTCCCTCACTGTATGGTCATACATTTGGCAGGAGGTTAGGAAGTGCAGCTCAGTTTCCACCTCATTTTGTGGGCAGTGTACACATAGCCTGTCTTCTCTTGAGAGCCAGGTCTGCCTACGGCGGCCTTTCTCAATAGCAAGGCTATGCTCACTGAGTCTGTACATAGTCAAAGCTTTCCTTAATTTTGAGTCAATCACAGTGGTCAGGTATTCTGCCACTGTGTACTCTCTGTTTAGGGCCAAATAGCATTCTAGTTTGCTCAGTTTTTTTGTTAATTATTTCCAATGTGTCAAGTAATTATCTTTTTTGTTTTGTCATGATTTGGTTGGGTCTAATTGTGTTGCTGTCCTGGGGCTCTGTGGGGTCTGTTTGTGTTTGTGAACAGAGCCCCAGGACCAGCTTGCTTAGGGTACTCTTCTCCAGGTTAATCTCTCTGTAGGTGATGGCTTTGTTATGGAAGGTTTGGGAATCGCTTCCTTTTAGGTGGTTGTAGAATTTAACGGCTCTTTTCTGAATTTTGATCATTAGTGGGTATCGGCCTAATTCTGCTCTGCATGCATTATTTGGTGTTTTACGTTGTACACTGAGGATATTTTTGCAGAATTCTGCATGCAGAGTCTCAATTTGGTGTTTGTCACATTTTGTGAATTCTTGGTTGGTGAGTGGACCCCAGACCTCACAACCATAAAGGGCAATGGGTTCTATAACTGATTCAAGTATTTTTTAGACAGATCCTAATTGGTATGTCAAATGTTATGTTCCTTTTGATGGCATAGAAGGCCCTTCTTGCCTTGTCTCTAAGAGCTTTGTGGACGTTTTGTGGAAGTTACCTGTGGCGCTGATGTTTAGGCCGAGGTATGTATAGTCTCTTTCTGTCTCGCTCTCGCTCTCTGTCTCTCTCTGTCTAGCTGGGAAATTAAGTATTCTCTTTGAAACATATCTGCTCTTTCCAGGTCAGAGTTAGGTTAGGGCTCTTTCCAGGTTAGAGTTAGGTTAGGGCTCTTTCCAGGTTAGAGTTAGGTTAGGGCTCTTTCCAGGTTAGGGTTAGGTTAGGGCTCTTTCCAGGTTAGGGTTAGGTTAGGGCTCTTTCCAGGTTAGAGTTAGGTTAGGGCTCTTTCCAGGTCAGGGTTAGGTTAGGGCTCTTTCCAGGTTAGGGTTAGGTTAGGGCTCTTTCCAGGTTAGGGTTAGGTTAGGGTTCTTTCCAGGTTAGGGTTAGGGCTCTTTCCAGGTATTGTTACATTTTTATGGCAATTTTGGAAATGCCAAAAGAATGTGATAGGAGTTCATCAGATGAGTCAAAACTGATAAAAGTGAGCACTGTGCTTTTATACAGATTAATTCACATACTGTAGCTTTCAGTATGCAGGATGACTTTAAGGAAGCAAAGCTAGCCAACAGAAATACCTGTTACACTCACCACTGTCCAGTGGGAAACTGCTCTCTTTGTCTGTCTCTGTGTGTATGTGTATGTGTATGTGTATGTGTGTGTGTGTGTGTGTGTGTGTGTGTGTGTGTGTGTGTGTGTGTGTGTGTGTGTGTGTGTGTGTGTGTGTGTGTGTGTGTGTGTGTGTGTGTGTGCGCGTGTGTGTGTGTGTGTGTGTGTGTGTGTGTGTGTGTGTGTGTGTGTGTGTGTGTGTGTGTGTGTGTGCTGGCAACCTTGGTGTTTGCCAGCATTTTCCTCTAAATGATGTAACAAAAAATGAGTAATATGTGCTCTTTAGGACATGGGTCCCATGGGTCCTAGTTGGTAGAGCATGGCGCTTGCAACTGCATGATTCCCATAGGGGACCAGTGCGAAAAAGTACCAAAAATGTAAGCACTCTCTCTCTCTCTCTCTCTCTCGTGCTCTCTCTCTTTTTAGTATCTGATATGGATGTAATACAATGACATATTAGTGTTGTCCTGGTTTACCTTCTGGGCTCTAACTCAATCTACCCCTGCCCTGCTCTGTACTCCATTATGTCTGCCTGTCTACTGTTCTCTACAGTAACTCAATCTACCCCTGCTGTGCTCTACTATGTCTGTCTAACAGTGAATATTGATCTTCTCTAATAGCTTCTCTCTCTCTATGGATGATGTCAGACCCCCAACCGCTATCCCAGCATCCCTAGAGCACCTGCAGTGGAAAGAACTCTGTGGTGGTTGGAATGTAGGACAACAGTTTTTGTCCCTGGATGTTTTCGTATGGACGGTTTGCAAAGCCCCCCCAAATCACACAGATAGGACCTAGGCAGGAGGTGATTAGCAGTAGTGGGTTGCATTTATATAGCGCTTTTGACAAAGCCTCAAAGCATTTCACATTATGCCGACAGTGCATTCGGAAAGTATTCAGACCCCTTGACTTTTTGTTGTTGTTACATTACAGCCTTATTCTAAAAAAATGTTTTTTAGCAATCTACTCACAATACCCCATAATGACAAAGGAAAAACAGGTTTTTAGAAATTTTTGGTAATTTACTACAAATAAAAGAAATATAACATTTACATAAGTATTCAGACCTTTTACTCAGTACTTTGTTGAAGCACCTTTGGCAGCGATTACAGCCTTGAGTCTTCTTGGGTATGACGCTACAAGCTTGGCACACCTGTATTTGGGGAGTTTCTCCCATTCTTCTCTGCAGATCCTCTCAAGCTCTGTCAGGTTGGATGGGGAGCATCGCTGCAGAGCTATTTTCAGGTCTCTCCAGAGATGTTCGATCGGGTTCAAGTCCGGGCTCTGGCTGGGCCCCTTCAGAGACTTGTCTCGAAGCCACTCCTGCATTGTCTTTACTGTGTGCTTAGGGTCGTTGTCCTGTTGGAAGGTGAACCTTCGCCCCAGTCTGAGGTCCTGAGCGCTCTGGAGGAGGTTTTCATCCAGGATCTCTCTGGACTTTGCTCCGTTCAACTTTCCCTCGATCCTGACTAGTCTCCCAGTCCCTGCCGCTGAAAAATATCTCCACAGCACAATGCTGCCATCATCATGCTTCACCGTAGGAATGGTGCCAGGTTTCCTCCAGACGTGATGTTTGGCATTCAGGCCAAAGAGTTCAATCTTGGTTTCATCAGACCAAAGAATCTTGTTTATCATGGTCTGAGTCTTTAGGTGCCTTTTGGCAAAGTCCAAGCGGGCTGTCATGTGCCTTTTACTGAGGAATGGCTTCCGTCTGGCCACTCTACCATAAAGGCCTGATTGGTGGAGTGCTGCAGATATGGTTGTCCTTCTGAAAGGTTCTCCCATCTCCACAGAGGAACTCTGGAGCTCTGTCAGAGTGACCATCGGGTTTTTGGTCACCTCCCTGACCAAGGCCCTTCTCCCCCGATTGCTCAGTTTGGCCAGGCGGCCAGCTCTAGGAAGAGTCTTGGTGGTTCCAAACTTCTTCCATTTAAGAATGATGAAGGCCACTGTGTTCTTGTGGACCTTCAATGCTGCAGAAATGTTTTTGTACCCTTCCCCAGATCTGTGCCTCAATGCAATCCTGTCTCGGAGCTCTACGGACAATTCCTTCGACCTCATGGCTTGGTTTCTGCTCTGACATGCACTGTCAACTTGGGATCTTATATAGGCAGGTGTGTGCCTTTCCAAATCATGTCCAATCAATTGATTTTACCACAGGTGGACTCCAATCAAGTTGTAGAAACATCTCAAGGATGATCAATGGAAACAGGATGCACCTGAGCTCAATTCCGAGTCTCATAGTGAATACTTATGTAAATAAGGTATATCTGTTTTTGTTTTTTTATAAATGTGCAAAAACCTGTTTTCACTTTGTCACAATGGGGTATTGTGTGTAGATTGATGAGGATATATATTTTTAATCATTTTTAGAATAAGGCTGTAATGTAACAAAATGTGGAAAAAGTCAAGTGGTCTGAATACTTTCTGAATGCACTGTATATATCTATATCATTATTATACTTTTTTTTTTATACAATTTTCCCCAGACACAGAAGATGTGGGATGTATAGGAAAGCATAACACACACAATGTGACTTTATGAGTGTAAACAGAGATGGTATTCTGTGTGAACAGTAATCATCATCACCATTCCTTATTGCTTTAGTGTGTTATCTGATGATGGTCTAAACTGAACAGTGTGTCCCTTTTCACAGCACACAGAAGCTTGCCAGCTTGTGTTTGACCATCAATAACGTTTATAGGCTGATACACATGTACAGTACGAGTCTGTTATCTTTGGAAACTTATAATGAAAGACGTGATTATACACATGGGCTCCCGAGTGGCGCAGTGGTCTAAGGCACTGCATCTCAGTGCTTGTGGCGTCACTACAGACCCCCTGGTTCGATTCCAGGCTGTATCACAACCGGCCGTGATTGGGAGTCCTATAGGGCGGCGCACAATTGGCCCAGCGTCGTCCGGGTTTGGCCAGTGTAGGCCGTCATTGTAAATAAGAATTTGTTCTTAACTGACTTGCCTAGTTAAATAAAGGTTTAAAAAATAAAATAAAATATATATACAGTATATTAATGTACTTCAATAAAGACCTGTTTCTATGATGATATTATAAAAATGTATCTGCAAGGTTTGTTGACTACAGTGAGATAAGGATGAGATTCAAACAACCCCTGACACACATCGCTCTTTATTAATCAGTTCTGTTGTCGTGGATATGATGAGGGGAGGGAGGGAGGGGGAGGGGAGGAGAGAAAGAGGGGAGCAGTGACTACATTAGTAACCCTCTTGACTTGACATGTCAAAGAAGTTTCTGGAATCCTCACCGTCTGTCTGTCTGTCTGAGCCAGCTTTACCAGCTTATGACTTCTGTACCAGTACTGAGTCTTTAAGAGTTTTCTCTGAAAAGAAACACAGCTTAAAGGCTAAAAGAAAACGCTTGTCTAAGACGTGATATGAAATAAAACATAAAGGGTACGGAAGAATGACATTTCTTCTGGTTTCACTTGAAAGAAAAAGTTACATATTTCTTTAAAAGTCAGAGCAGCTGACTTTGCAAGCAGTAGGCTACTTCCTCATTCTCTCTGTAACAGGAATAAAAAGTGCTACAGGGCTTTGTTAAGCCACAGATACAAGTATAATTCTTGCATTTTTCGATGCATTTATGGTAGACTATATAGAATTTCTATCTGGGACATGCTAATAAGTCCATTATCTAATTTTTGCACTCTGCACTGACTGACTGCATATATAAAATAAACTCAGCAAAAAAAGAAACTCCTCTCACTGTCAACTGCATTTATTTTCAGCAAACTTAACATGTGTAAATATTTGTATGATTTTAACAAGATTCAACAACTGAGACATAAACTGAACAAGTTCCACAGACATGTGACTAACAGAAATGGAATAATGTGTCCCTGAACAAAGGGGGTGTCAAAATCAAAAGTAACAGTCAGTATCTGGTGTGGCCACCAGCTGCATTAAGTACTGCAGTGCATCTCCTCCTCATTGACTGCACCAGATTTGACAGTTCTTGCTGTGAGATGTTACTCCACTCTTCCACCAAGGCACCTGCAAGTTCCCGGACATTTCTGGGGGGAATGGCCCTAGCCCTCACCCTCCGATCCAACAGGTCCCAGACGTGCTCAATGGGACTGGCCATGGCAGAACACTGACATTCCTGTCTTGCAGGAAATCACGCACAGAACGAGCAGTATGGCTGGTGGCATTGTCATGCTGGAAGGTCATTTCAGGATGAGCCTGCAGGAAGGGTACCACATGAGGGAGGAGGATGTCTTCCCTGTAACGCACAGCGTTGAGATTGCCTGCAATGACGACAAGCTCAGTCCGATGATGCTGTGACACACTGCCCCAGACCATGACAGACCCTCCACCTCCAAATCGATCCCGCTCCAGAGTACAGGCCTCGGTGTAACGCTCATTCCTTCAACGATAAATGCAAATCCGACCATCACCCCTGGTGAGACAAAACCGCGACTCATCAGTGAAGAGCAGTCCTGTCTGGTCCAGCGACGGTGGGCGACGTTGTTGCCGGTGATGTCTGGTGAGGACCTGCCTTACAACAGGCCTACAAGCCCTCAGTCCAGCCTCTCTCAGCCTATTGCGGCCAGTCTGAGCACTGATGGAGGGATTGTGCGTTCCTGGTGTAACTCGGGCAGTTGTTGTTGCCATCCTGTACCTGTCCCGAAGGTGTGATGTTTGGATGTACCGATCCTGTGCAGGTGTTGTTACACGTGGTCTGCCACTGAGAGGGCGATCAGCTGTTCGTCCTGTCTCCCTGTAGCACTGTCTTAGGCGTCTCACAATACGGACATTGCAATTTATTGCCCTGGCCACATCTGCAGTCCTCATGCCTCCTTGCAGCATGCCTAAGGTACGCAGATGAGCAGGGACCCTGGGCATCTTTCTTTTGGTGTTTTTCAGAGTCAGTAGAAAGGCCTCTTTAGTGTCCTAAGTTTTCATAACTGTGACCTTAATTGCCTACCGTCTGTAAGCTGTTAGTGTCTTAACGACCGTTCCACAGGTGCATGTTCATTAAATGTTTATGGTTCATTGAACAAGCATGGGAAACAGTGTTTAAACCCTTTACAGTGAAGATCTGTGAAGTTATTTGGATTTTTACAAATTATCTTTGAAAGACAGGGTCCTGAAAAAAGGGAAGTTTCTTTTTTTGCTGAGTTGTACATTTGTACATTTGTACCATGCATAATTATTGTGTATGTGTATTTGTAAATACATTCTTTCAGTATATTATGTTTATCGCCTTTATATTCTGTATGTTGGTTTTTGCGGCAGCACCATTTCACCAAATCAAATTCTGGGTGTATGTAAATGTGTTTGCGAATAAAGGTGATTCTAATTTGTGAATTAAGTCAAGGGTTGTTGGAGAGTTAATATACAGTCCTGGGGGCATTCACAGCTGAACTGTGAATGCCCCCAGTCATTTGCATATAGTCTAGTGTACCATAACTGTTACAGTTATACAGCTCAGCTCAGTTACATAATCTTCTGGGTCCTGCCAGGATGAGATGAGAGTAATGAATGAACACGTCACAGTGGCACGAGGAGCTGGGACTAGACTGTAGTGTAGTTAGTAGACAGTCTCCAACTGGCTGTTGTGTACACTTGTCAGTGTTTTCCCTATTATGAAGTATGGTTCCGGCGGGCCTCCCTTGTTCTGTTCACCCCTTTCTTTTCAATGTCATATCCTTTAGTTTCATTGACATGGAAAACTCTGGTGAATATTAGTTTTTTCTACTGGGTTAAACACTATTAGGTTTTTGACTTGATGAGTCTATCATTTGGAATCAGTTAATTTCAATGGAAACTTCCGTGAAGGCCCCAGACCTGGATGTCGGTCTATGGGGACTAGTCTTGGCGTTCTGCCTGAGGAAATAAACTCTAGGGGAAACACTGCTGGGTTTTTCATTGCTTTGCTGAGTCATAACTTTATTAAAGATGACTGATAACAGTTTACTGTTAATGGTTTATAAAGATGACTGATAACTGGGTAGTTTACTGTTGTTAATGGCTTGTTTTGGTCGTCCATTAAGTGTACCATACAGCCTGTGATCTGTGGCTCTCTGGGCCATGTGATTTCACAAAGGAAGTGGTATGACAACTGACACACTTCTCTTTACTGTGTACTGGAAATTCAGTCCTGTGTGTGTGTGTTTGTGTTAGTTCGTGAATGTGCCTGCTTGCGTGTGTGTGTGTGTATACATGCTGTATTTTCCATATAGCTTATACTTTCTAATGATAACAATATGGTTATCATAGTTTTTCATAACGAAACGAACCAAGCAGATTGACGATTCATAATGAACAGAAAACTTTGATCAAAGTCATATCACACTGATTCCTGGAAGTGCGTACTGCATGTGTGTTTAGTATACACTTATATATGGTCTTTATTTCCTTAGTTCTTCTTCTGCAAATGGGGTTTATAGGATGAAGCATGGCTGTGATTTAGGTCAATGGGAAATCAATGATCCTATAGGGTGAAACAGTATCTGAGTAATTTCCCCTCAATAGCTCTGGTTGCCTTAATCATCATACACATGAAAATGTGAAACCATGCCATAAACTACTGCCCTCATTTCTCAGAGATGGACTGATGCAAGCAGCATTATTTGAGAAAGTGTGTGTGTGCCTGTGTGTCAGTGATAGCACAAGAGTATGTGTGTGTGTGTGTGGGGGTGTGTACGCCCTCTCAATCAACTTCCCCTTCTCATTTCGGATGTGTTTGCACTTTTCTCCTCTTCCTGGTGTTTCTATTTCATTCTGCTCTTCTATCAGTCTCCCTGTCATTTATTCTCTCTCTCTCTCTCTTTCGCCTTCTTTTTATCATCTCTCTCTGTCTTTCTATGTTTCTCTCTCCTACGCTTGGGCGGTATCCAGAGTGTTATACCTTCATACCGACCTTGTGCCATACTGGGATATTCGGTAATACCGGCACTGAACACAAGGGGCGCTATTTTCACTGGGCCTCTGTAATCCGAAGGTTAGCAATGCTAACAAATACATGTAAAATCCCATAGAGAATGCTAACTAAATGCTAACGAGCGCATTGCAAACATTTTATACAGTCTCTGACATAAACTACTTGTAGGACAGACATCCCTGCTCATAAAGTTATACAAGTAACTAAAATGCTACTCACAGTTTGCTGCACGCACAAAACAAATATTAGACAGCAAGGCTCTTGATCCAGAAGGGGATTCTCTGCTGTTACCAAGCAAAGCTTGATTTTGGAAGAAGCTAACCACTTAGCTAGATAGCTAACAAGCAACTAAATTAGCAAACCAAATGCACAACTCCAGAGCATTTAGCACATTTTAGACAGTTAATTATTAGCTATACGATATTTAGCTGGCAAACATTTATATAGTTATGAATTCTATACTGTAACTAGATAACCTGGCGCGTGCTGCACAACAGTGAGTGACTCACAAGGCTCCGGTCGCTCGTCATTGTGTACTTGTAAACAAACACCATGTGACTGGGGACTACCGGTAAGCTTCATAATGAAACATTATGTGACAAGTGAAATTAAGAATGCGATTTTCTTTATCTCGTAACGTATTGCACAAGTTGACTGCAGGTATTTACTTAAAATGTAGCTACAAATATTAAAATGTCTTTTTAAAAACTTTATTGACTATTGACAGTATTGAAAAACCCTCCAGTGGCTATATCCAAATACCCCGGTATACGGTACATAAGGTATACCGCCCAAGCCTACTCTCTCCTTCAACTTAATTTTTGTATCTATTTTTCTCTCTTTCTATTTTATTTCCCTCTCTCCATATGTAATGGGAGACTCTCCAGAGGAGGAGAGAGAGTCAGTCCAACAGCTCCCTGTCAAAAGGTACAATTCACCAATTCAGTCCAGTGGCTTTCTGAATCTCCTCTGGTCATCCATGCGTTTATGTGGAGACTATCCTCTCTCAGTTTTTTTCCTATCTATCATGACATGCAGTGTTGAACCTGTCACACTGTGTGTGTGTGTGTGTGTGTGTGTGTGTGTGTGTGTGTGTGTATGTGTTTGTGTGAGTGCGTGCGTGTTTGTGTGAATCTCTGAGCAGTGAGCAGCCAGGTAAAGCTGTGGACCAAAGAAATATAGACAGGACCATGCCAGAGGCTATGCATATCATTACAGACAGAGAGAGGGAGAGAGACGTGGCTCTATTGCAGGGTTGGGGTCAATTCCATTTCAATTCCAGTGAATTCAGGAAGTGCACTGAAATTCCAATTTCAATTCTCTTCAATACTTTTCAATGAATTGGAATTAAAATGTGGTTTACTTTCTGAATTGCCCAACCCTGCAGTATTGTCTAGTCTAGCACCACAGCCATATGGTTTCATGAACCTACAGTATGCCTACAGAACAGATAGTATGTGATTTATATAGTATCATGTGTCTGTGTCTCATAGATAATGTGAGTACAATGTAGTAAATTGAGATGTCATCTTATACCCAGTTTTAAGGCAACACACCACTCTTCTTACTCCTAACTGTGTTAAAAACAGGATGGATATTCAGGAACGTTCTCATGTGTTATTAGACATGTTAAAAACTCTCAGCAAGACACAATGTATATGAATAATCAAAGACTCAAGCTGTGTGTGCGTGTGCGTGCGTGCACGCGTGCGCTCGTGTTGACAGCAATCAGAGCCAGTGTGATGCCATGTAATTGACAGCTGTTTTACCACTTTACCACAAGTAATTACTGTCTCTCTCTCTCTCTCTCTCTCTCTCTCTCTCTCTCTCTCTCTCTCTCTCTCTCTCTCTCTCTCTCTCTCTCTCTCTCTCTCTCTCTCTCTCTCTCTGTCTCTCTCTCTGTCCTCCAAGTTAGCGCTGTATGTGTTCAAAGCCCTGTCTCAGACTTAATCACATCCCTAACAAACATTAGCATATATTCTAATGAGGTTGACTGAACGATTATGGATGTGGAGCCTGAAATGTCAGTGATGCTGGTGATTGAGCCGGCTAGCATAGAGGAGAGGAGGATAACAGGGAGGACCTGAACTGTATTCACACGTCTCTGTGTGTGTGTTTGTCCAGATATGTGCTGCTAGTTTAATAATGTAAGTGCATTGATAAGGAGTTGAAGCATTGAGTCTCATTACTAGGAGGTGTGGAGCTCCCAGCCATCTCTGTCACAGTCACACATACACATATACACACACACACAAACACAAACACAAACATACACACACACAAACACGTCAAATGTCTGCTCTGTCTATCTGATGGAAGAGGGTCAGTGCAGGTCGGGGTCTGCTCCGTGTGAATAACAAGGGTTCAGCCAGGCAGAAAACAGATGGAGGATAGATATAGATTTACCTGACAGGACTCTGGACTGGAGAGAGAACACACTGCCTGAGGAGAGGAGAGAGAACACACTGCCTGAGGAGAGGAGAGAGGCTTTTAAATACATGAGGAATGTGCGTTGCAAAGTAAGACTGGATCTAGTGGTTTTTATTTGTATCAGTCAGTCAGTCAGTCAAGATGAGTGTTGTTTTTGTAAACCTTTCTGGTCTGAAGACTTTTAGATGTTGTAGGTATTGTAATGTAAATGAGTGAAGCGAACCGTGAAGATAAACTTACTCGGAATGTAAATGACAATATTTTTTATTGGGTTCTTGTGTTTTTTCTTTTGAATAGAAACAACGACTGTGTGTGTCTATGCTCACACGTGTGCATGCACATGTATAGGTGTGTGTGTTTGTATGTTTCAGCAGGTTACTATAAAGCCGAACCAGCCTCCAGTCATAATTACCCAGTCATAATGACCTCTGCAGCTGGTGTCATGGCAACAAGGTCAATTTCTGACCAATCTGACCTTTTCATGAAGTTATTGATTGGCCAGATGGTTACCATAACAGTGATTGGCCCTTAGAAATACACTGCTCAAAAAAATAAAGGAACACTAAAATAACACATCCTAGATCTGAATGAATGAAATAATCTTATTAAATACTTTTTTTCTTTACATAGTTGAATATGCTGACAACAAAATCACACAAAAATTATCAATGGAAATCAAATTTATCAACCCATGGAGGTCTGGATTTGGAGTCACACTCAAAATTAAAGTGGAAAACCACACTACAGGCTAATCCAACTTTGATGTAATGTCCTTAAAACAAGTCAAAATGAGGCTCAGTAGTGTGTGTGGCCTCCACGTGCCTGTATGACCTCCCTACAACGCCTGGGCATGCTCTTGATGAGGTGGCGGATGGTCTCCTGAGGGATCTCCTCCCAGACCTGGACTAAAGCATCCGCCAACTCCTGGACAGTCTGTGGTGCAACGTGGCGTTGGTGGATGGAACGAGACATGATGTCCCAGATGTGCTCAATTGGATTCAGGTCTGGGGAACGGGCGGGCCAGTCCATAGCATCAATGCCTTCCTCTTGCAGGAACTGCTGACACACTCCAGCCACATGAGGTCTAGCATTGTCTTGCATTAGGAGAAACCCAGGGCCAACCTCACCAGCATATGGTCTCACAAGGTGTCTGAGGATCTCATCTCGGTACCTAATGGCAGTCAGGCTACCTCTGGCGAGCACATGGAGGGCTGTGCGGCCCCCCAAAGAAATGCCACCCCACACCATTACTGACCCACCGCCAAACCGGTCATGCTGGAGGATGTTGCAGGCAGCAGAACGTTCTCCACGGCGTCTCCAGACTTTGTCACATGTGCTCAGTGTGAACCTGCTTTCATCTGTGAAGAGCACAGGGTGCCAGTGGCGAATTTGCCAATCTTGGTGTTCTCTGGCAAATGCCAAACGTCCTGCACGGTGTTGGGCTGTAAGCACAACCCCCACCTGTGGACGTCGGGCCCTCATACCACCCTCATGGAGTCTGTTTCTGACCGTTTGAGCAGACACATGCACATTTGTGGCCTGCTGGAGGTCATTTTGCAGGGCTCTGGCAGTGCTCCTCCTGCTCCTCCTTGCACAAAGGCGGAGGTAGCGGTCCTGCTGCTGGGTTGTTGCCCTCCTACGGCCTCCTCCACGTCTCCTGATGTACTGGCCTGTCTCCTGGTAGCATCTCCATGCTCTGGACACTACGCTGACAGACACAGCAAACCTTCTTGCCACAGCTCGCATTGATGTGCCATCCTGGATGAGCTGCACTACCTGAGCCACTTGTGTGGGTTGTAGACTCCGTCTCATGCTACCACTAGAGTGAAAGCACTGCCAGCATTCAAAGGTGACCAAAACATCAGCCAGGAAGCATAGGAACTGAGAAGTGGTCTGTGGTCACCACCTGCAGAACCACTCCTTTATTGGGGGTGTCTTGCTAATTGCCTATAATTTCCACCTGTTGTCTATTCCATTTGCACAACAGCATGTGAAATGTATTGTCAATCAGTGTTGTTTCCTAAGTGGACAGTTTGATTTCACAGAAGTGTGATTGACTTGGAGTTACATTGTGTTGTTTAAGTGTTCCCTTTATTTTTCTGAGCAGTGTAGAATGTGCGTGCTTGCGTGTACATGCAGTAGTGTGTATAGGAGGGTGAATGCTGGGCCCGTGTCCATGTAGCACTAGGGTGTTGGAGGAAACAGTGGTTTGTGCAGACATTTCTCTGGACTCACATTTCTCTGGACTCACTGTCTCACTGGAGAGGAGCTCATAGACAGTTGTGTCTCTCTCTCTAACCCTCTCCTTCGCTCTCTATCTCTCTCTCTCTAACCCTCTACTTCCCTCTCTCTTCCCTCCTTCACTCTCTCCCATCTCTTTTTCTCTGTATCCCTCTCTCCTGCTCTCCTTCTCTCTCATTACATCATGAAAAGCCTTTCTGGTGACCCCGCTATTTAATTCATCTCTGTCTGTGATAGTGTCAGGTCCCCTTGTTAGTCTCCCTGCAGTGCCTTGTCCTTGGGGTCTATAATGTCCTTGGGAGCTTTGGGAGAGACTACCGGAGACCCCCTGAGATATCCCTAACCTCTACTGAGAGAGGAACAGAACCCACCTCTACTTTCAGACAGCACTTGATTAGTGATGCACCCCTCTTCCTCTCTGTCTTCTTTTTCTTCCTGTGTTCCACCTGTTCCCTCCCTCCACAAATAGAGTCCTGGCACTACGGTGATGGTAGATGTCCTCCAACAGTTTTGCCCAGTGCCCTTGACCTGGATGTTGTAGTTCACAGGCTTCGCCTAAGACTTCAATATGACATATTCCTCTCTCCCTTGCCAGTAGCCTACATCTCCAGCATTGGCACACACACACACACACACACACAAACGTGTAAACGGATGCACGTCCGCCCCTACACTTGCAGGCACTCGCATGCATGCACATACACACACACACCCACACACCAGAGGGGTTGAACCTTACAGTAATTGCTGTCAGTGGCTGTGCACTGCAGATGGCTGCATTAGCAGAAATAGAAACCATATATTTATCAAGTGTATTTTCATAACTTCTCACCTCGGGCTGCTTCAGGCCCTGTCAATGTGTTATCAGGGTGATTCTTCACAAAACCAGGACAAAAAAAGACCATGATTTTTTGTTTCTTCTCACATTTAATCCATATAATGGTCATTTGGATTAAGGATTGTTGACATATATTTGACATTTGTATCTAAAACCATAATTGAGAAATAATTTATAAAATGTGGCATATTTATGACATTTTGGCCTTACAAAGGCCTCCTTTAAGACTCCATAGTGTTTTATCTGTAGTAAGTACTACAAAACAAACATTGGTATCATATTAAACTTTACCACTTGCTCTGCAATATGAGTAGTATTTTGATTTCAATAAAAATGTTCATACAATTATTTATGAATCTTGAAAAATATAAGTCAACAATTCTTCCCCCAAATGACCATTCTATGGATGAAATGTTGTGCAAATCTTTTTTTTTTGTCCTGGTTTCGTGAGGAATTACCCATGATGGTGCTGCTTAGATTGTGGTTCCGCCTTCATAGCATAAGCTGTTCAGAGAAAAGGTTCAGTCTTCTCTCCCCATCGATGTGCCTATTATGGGCAATTCAGACCTTTCTCAATGTTGACAGTCAATGTGTTATCATGGCCTATTCATACCATGGTTCATTCTCTCCCCTCTGTGTCAATATGCTATTATGGGATGTTCAGACTATAGTTTTAGAATTCACAACATGTGCTGTTCAGACTCTTCTCTCTGTCAATGTGTTTTCATCACTCTGATGAGAAAAGAAAGGAAAATGGCTACAAATTCAAATAACTTTTGAAAATAAATGTGATACGTGTAAGTGCTGTCTATGTACTGTATGTCTAACCCTGTCTCTCCTCTTTCGCCTCTTTTTCCTCTCCAGAGCAGTGTAGGAGTAGGGTTTATGCCCGTCATGCCTGTTGCCGTGGCAGCAGCAGCAAGACAGGAAGTGTGTGTGTGAGTACGACCAGTCCGGTGGTTTCCGCTGGGATGAACATGCCACTGCACCAGATCTCTGTCATCCCCCGTGATGTCCCTTCCTCCCGGGTCAGCAGCAGTGGAAAGGCCAAGGACAAGGACAAACAGGTAGGGTCAAAGGTCATGGTCTTATTGTGGGGCGTTTTGGAGGAGGACGTTGTTTGGTACAACATTCTTTTGGCAGTATGGCACACTTTAAATAAACAAATAGCAGGATTCATTGTGACCCACACCGTGTCATGTTTTGATACTACTTGGTGTAACTGTGATTCAAGGAACTCCACATTGACAGATTGGTGTGTGTGTGTGTGTGTGTGTGTGTGTGTGTGTGTGTGTGTGTGTGTGTGTGTGTGTGTGTGTGTGTGTGTGTGTGTGTGTGTGTGTGTGTGTGTGTGTGTGTGTGTGTGTGTGTGTGTGTGTGTGTGTGTGTGTGTGTGTGTGTGTGTGTGTGTGTGTGTAGAGACTTGCTCAGTTCACTAAATGCTGTTTGACTGAGGCCCCGTCACAGATCATCACAGTAGAGGCTCCACTGCTGAGCTGAATTGGACAAGTTTTCAGTTTGTGAATGGTTTCTATGCTGAATCAGAAGGTCAAACGAGGAGGATGTGTGTGTGTGTTAGGCTTACCGGATATACCTTGCGGGGGTGCGTGCTACGCCACTGCTTATAAGCTAACTATCTTAGATGTGCCAATTAAATGATATCCAGCTCTGGGCACCAGCTATGCATTTGGTTTGCTAACTTGCTAGCTAAGTGGCTATATGTCAAGATCAAGCTTCTTGGTTACAGCAGAGACAATCAATCCCCTCCAGGATCAAGATCCATGTTGCCTGAATTGTTTTGTGCGTCTTTTTTAAAGAAATAGCGCCCTTTGTGTGCACTTCCGGTAATAACGTATACCCTGGTATGGTACAGAAACAGTATGACGGTATGAAAATCTGGATACCAACCCTAGTGTGTGTGTAGAGGCTCCACTGCTGAGCTGAAGTGGTATAATACGGAGAAGCTTTAAGTTTGTGGTTGGTTTTGTGATGAAACATTGATGCTCCTTGCTGAAACAAGCAAGGTGTTGTAGCAAACGAGTCTCCTTTTCAGGTTTAGAAGAAGTAAGTGACTGCTAAATGCTAACTCCTGTTCGTATGAGCTGGTAGCATAGCTAGCATACAGAAATCGGTGGTGGTAGTCATAGTCGTTTTTAACTGCAATGCAGTTAATTGGTGACGATGACATGAACATGTATTGGGGTTGACATCCACACAAGCATTGAACTCCGATTTGTATCTCAACATAGTGTGAAATACACATATAAACAATAGCTTAAATGTAGGCTAATTTTGCTGGGGGCAATGAGGAGATTCCGGATATTTCCCCCACGCGTTTCCTTGGCATTTCCATTGTTTGGGTCGAGTTCAATTGACCTCTACCGGGTCTATGGGTAAACTCGCAATGGCTGCCTGGTATTGTGAAGCAACAATTTCCATGTTAATGTAGATTGTTTATTCAAATGATGTTAACTGATGTGGCTCATGCAATGGAATGTATTTGTTGTAATGTCAGTTGAGTTGAATCAACAAACATATTGGTGGGTACACGTCCTGCTTTTACTTCCTGCTTTGCTCCTAGGTTGAAAATATACAGGTTAAGACAGCGAGCCAGGCTTCCCCAAATATTTGAACAATAAAAAATAATATAATAATTTATCTTTCGTCTCTCTGTGTTTTCATAATTTTCCGTCAATTCACAGGTGGCTGAATCTCACTGAGCATAGGAAACAGCACCCCTCTGTCTCAGTATGTGTAGGCCATGTATCTGATGCTGTCTGGACCAAAGTAATATGACATGTTGCTGCTGTACCATTTGATTGATTGATGCAAGCAAGCATTTGGCCTCCCTTGATAAAAATAATAATTAGCCAATCAGCGTTGAGCTGAACTCAACTGTGGGTTTGACCTGGTGCAGCAAAACGCCCCCACAAGTGAGGCCAGTTTGGATTCACACCAATCAAATAATTTTGTAAGCATAACATCATTTTCTGAAAAACGTGTCTGTTTCTGGTCTGCTTGTGTTGATGACCTGCAGTAGCTAGCTTGCTAAATCGGCCCTTTCCTAAGCCATGGATGGAGATGGGGATTTGGACTTAATTCTCTGTACAGGCCAATAATTATGAAGGCAATTCTGATCTAACCATAATTGAATATGTTGTGCCACAGGCCTGAGACGATTGAAATTCAATATGTAGCCTAGTAGGCTCACGTTAACTAATTAGCTAACTTAGGCTGGTTCATTGATGCCCATGTGAGACAGTTAGGCTAGCAAGCATTTTAGATAGGTAGCCTATGACAACAAAAACTAAAAGTGTACTGTATGACAGAGCCATCGACCATTTTGCCAACATGAAAAAGAGGAGAATGGAATTGCCATTCAACTTGTCTACAAGTAGGGTGAGTCAAACATTTTGTTATACATGTGCATACGCACACACACACACACAGAAATCAGTATGGACAGCCACATTATGTTAAGCAACATTGATTGGACTAAGTAGTTTTTGGTATCTTTTAAGTTTGTTTTCAGTGTATTAAACTAAGTATATATAGCCTTGTTGATTTGATGATGTTTCAATATTTACGTTGAAATGGCGCTGGAATAGCGGAGGCAGTGCTCCTGTTGTCTTCGTGCTGACTTGTGGTAACTCTGTGGTTCTAAATCAGTAGTTGTTTAGGAAACTGTCAAAAACATTAACTTGTTTGACCATGCTGCAGGTGATATAACTGTTTGTTACATGCATTATTTGCTTTGTGGACTTCACCAGACAGATGTTTGTCTCCGGTTTAGGATGAAACAAACTTATGTGTAGTTGCATTTATTATCGTGTGACTTCTTTTTTTGTTGTCACGGCCTTATTGTATATCACAGTGGCTTATGAACGAATGGGTTATAGAGCAAACAACGCAATTATCACAACATAGGTTGTAATATGGCTTTCTTACTGGCTTGTCTTGGCTTCCTCAGTGATTTTACCCACACACTGCTACTGCGCTCATTATGCCATCATTGACTTGGGGACACCGTTCTATTCATTCTATTTATATGGACGCACATGCAGTCAGAAGCGGAGGAGAGGAGAAAATGTGCGTCTTTTAAAATGTTTTTTCTTTATATATGTACACTACCAGTCAAGAGTTTGGACACACCTACTCATTCAAGGGTTTTTCTTTATTGTTACAATTTTTTACATTGCAGAATAATAGTGAAGACATCAAAACTATGAAATGACACATATGGAATCATGACAGCTTTGCACACTTTTGGCATTCTCTCAAGACCGGCACAGCCCCCCCTGTGGGTAAGAGGGTCTGGTTGTTGTCGGCCATTTGCCAAGCAGATATGAGGCATTTGATCCTCACTCAAGGAGAGTCATGACAGTGTGTACCTCTGAATGCTTGTCTGTCTTACAGTGTGTACAGAGACAAACAAAGGAAACAGAATATTTCCACAAACAAAGAAAACAGAATATTTCTATCCATCATTTAAGGCTGTTTTGATCTTAAAGCATTGATGCGTGAGATGCATTCTAATGTCATCAAGGTGGCACTTTCCTCTCTTTCTGGTCTCCTCGCATCTCTTCTGGTCACATGGTGCTGCTTAAGAAATGTGATTGGATGCTGACACTAATGAGAACGCTGTTACCAGGAAGTGTCACAGCTGTCATGGCGGTGGCAGGGTGTACCTGTGTGTGTGTGTGTGTGTGTGTGTGTGTGTGTGTGTGTGTGTGTGTGTGTGTGTGTGTGTGTGTGTGTGTGTGTGTGTGTGTGTGTGTGTGTGTGTGTGTGTGTGAAGGGCTGTACCTACACACTGAAGAAGGCTGTAAAGCCGAAACGTCTGATACAGTAAATAATGAAGTAAGCTTTAATGCAACATATTTTTTAGTGCGAACCCATTCCACCTCTTTGTGTGTGTGAAGGGCTCTCAGTAGCTGTCAGCTGGTGATCTGCTGAACAAAGTGTGATGCTAAGACAACATGTCTGTCTGCCTGGTGTCTGTCCTCTTACTAACACAATACTCTGTCTAATACGGTCTATTGTCTATCAGGGTCTGAGTACCTCAGCATGTCAACACAGGTGTTCACAAGGGCCCACTCAACCTGTACATATGGTGGAGTGGATTTAGCCTGAGTTAGCCACACACACACACACACACACTGCGGTGCCTGTGAAACTTTCCCACCAAGGTCTCTCCGCACACAGCTTTTGTCACGTACACAGTTTTCAGTATAAAAGGTGCAGTGAAATACTTGCTAGCTCCCTCAACATTGCAGTACAATAATCAATAACCTGTCGTTCTCTGCAAACATCAAAGCAGTGACTCGCTCCTACAGGTTCATGATCTACAACATCCATAGAGTACGATCCTACCTCACACAGGAAGCGGCGCATGTCCTAATCCAGGCACTTTTCCCCCCTTACTAGCACTGACTTTGCTGAGAGCTACTTGACTGAGATGTACTACATGACCAAAAGTATGTGGACCCCTGCTCGTCGAACATCTCATTCCAAAAAAAACAAAAAAAACATGAGTACACATAGACACACACACTTTCTGTCGTCTCATTAGCACTTGTGTCGTCTGTCTGTGTGCCAGATGATTGACAGGTGACTCTGTGGGGGCTGTTTGTCTCCTTGACGCCCGCTAATGTCTCAGTACATTTATCACGTCTCCTGATGGGTTAGCATAGCACCCTGTCACTCACTGGAGCTACCTACTCTGTTGGTCTGCATACCTGAGCAGAGACCATGATATTGGTGTCAGACCAACACGTTTGTGTAGAGCTAACATCATGCTTATGAATTACCTTAATTTCCTCACCCCACTCCCTAGATCAGTTCAATCAGGATCTTTTTAGGATCTACTCTACCTGAAGATACAGTATGAGTCAAGAAAGAGAAGGAGGAGAAAGAGGGAGAGGGGTTGAGATCAGATCAAATTTTATTTGTCACATGCTACGAATCCAACTGGTGTAGACTTTACCGTGACATGCCCTTCCCAACAACGCAGCGTTTTAAATAAAGAATCAATAAAAAATAGTAACACCATAAAATAAATAATTAATATATAAAATAAGATACACAAGAATGGAGCTATATACAGGGAGTACCAGTACCAGAACAATGTGCAGGGGTACGAGGTATTTGAGGTAGATACACTACATGGCCAAAATCATGGGCATTAATATGGAGTTGGTCCCCCCTTTGCTGCTATAACAGCCCCCACTCTTCTGGGAAGGCTTTCCACTAGATGTTGGAACATTGCTGCGGGGACTTGCTTCCATTCAGCCACAAGAGCATTAGTGAGGTCGGGCACTGATGTTGGGCGATTAGGCCTGGCTCGCAGTCTGCATTCCAATTAATCCCAAAGGTGTTCGATGGGGTTGAGGTCAGAGCTCTGTGCAGGCCATTCAAATTCTTCCACAACGATCTCTACAAACCATTTCTGTATGGACCTCGCTTTGTGCACGGGGGCATTGTCATGCTGAAACAGGAAAGGGCCTTCCTCCTGTTGCCACAAAGTTTGAAGCACAGAATCGTCTAAAATGTCATTGTAGGCTGTAGCGTTAAGATTTCCCTTCACTAAATCTAAGGGGCCTATCCCGAACCATGAAAAACAGCCCCAGTGTCACGTTGTATACTGATAGAAGACAGGCGCAGGAACACGTAATAGTTTATTTTATTACCAACATAAGGTACGTCATGGAAAACGACGTGGATGAAGTCCAAAACAAACACGTGTATATATATAACACAGGGCTGTAACCCAAACGAAAGAGCGTTTAAACCTCTAAATAATACACGGGACAAGTCCCGTAATAACAAGTGCACAATTACTCGGCATCTAAACTATAATACAACGTACTCACGAGACCAACGGACATGTGACAATAATCGACAAGGACAATGGGGAACAGAGGGCACATATATACACATACTAATCAGGGGGGAATGGGAACCAGGTGTGCGTAATGAGACAAGACAGTCCGGGGTTGGTGGTAATGAACCAGGTCAGTGACGCCTAGAAGGCCGGTGACGTAGACCTCCGGAGCTGGTGAACGGAATGAGCAGCAGTACCGGGGGGATCCGTGACACCCAGACCATTATTCCTCCTCCACCAAACTTTACAGTTGGCACTATGCATTGGAGCAGGTAGCGTTCTCCTGGCATCCTCCAAACCCAAATTAATCCGTCGGACTGCCAGATGGTGAAGCGTGATTCATCACTCCAGAGAACGCGTTTCCACTGCTCCAGACCGGGGCAGCTCTAGCAGAGCATAAATTTGACAAACTGACTTGTTGGAAAGGTGGCATCCTATGACGGTGCCACGTTGTAAGTCAATGTGCTCTTCAGTAAGGCCATTCTACTGCCAGTGTTTGTCTATGGAGATTGCATGGCTGTGTGCTCCATTTTATACACCTCTCTACAACGGGTGTGGCTGAAATAGCAGAATCCACAAATTTTAAGGGTGTCCACATACCTTTGTATATATAGTGTATGTGGTTGTCCCACCTAGCTGTCTTAAAATGATTGCACTAACTTTAAGTCGCTCTGGATAAGACCGTCTGCTAAATGACTAAAATGTAAAATGAGAACAGGAGGGGCCTAGCACACACCCCTGTGGGGCTCCCGCGTTGAGAGTCAGCGAGGCAGAGGTGTTGTTGCCTACCTTCACCACATGGGGTCTGCCCGTCAGGAAGTCCAGTATCCAGTTGCAGAGGGAGGTGTTCATATCCAGGGCCCTGAGTTTAATGAGCTTGGAGTGGACTATGGTGTTGAAAGCTGAGCTGTAGTCAATGAACAGCATTCTCATATAGGTATTCCTCATGTCCAGGTGGGTGAGGGTAGTGTGCAGTGCAATGGCGATTGCGTCGTCCGTGGATCTGTTGGGTTGGTATGCAAATTGTAATGGATTCAGCGTGTCAGGTAAGGTGGAGCTGATGTGGTCCATGACCAGCCTCTCAAAGCACTTCATGATGACACAAGTGAGTGCTACAGGGCAATAGTCATTTAGGCAGGTTACCTTTGTTTGCTTGGGTACAGGGACAATGGTGGACATCTTGAAGCATATGGGGATTACAGACTGGGACAGGGAGAGGTTGAATATGTTCGTAAACACTCCAGCCAGCTGGTCTGTGCATGCTCTGAGGACGCGGCCAGGGACACCATTTGGGCTGGCTTGAAAGTCTTACTTTCAGTCGGCCACAGAGATCGAGAGCTCACAGTCCTCTTAAGAAACAGGGGCCCTCATAGGAGGATCAGTGTTGTTTACCTCGAAGCAATCATAAAAACTGTTTAGCTTGTCTGGGAAAGAGGCATTGGTGTTCGCCACGCAGCTGGTTTTCCTTTTATAATCTGTGATTGTTTGTAGTCTCGTGTCAGAGCCGTTGAAATGCAATTCCACTTTGTCCCTCTTTTTGCGTCTTTGATAGATTTTCGGAGGTCGTAGCTGGTCTTCTTGTATTCATCCATATCCCCAGACACGCAGCGTGATAAGCATACATTTTATTCGTAGTACACCACACGAACAAAACAACAAACCAAACGATACGTGAAGTCCTAGGTTAACACCAAAACAAACCTTACGGAACAAGATCCCACAACCTAACATGCCACAAGGCTGCCTAAGTATGGTCCCCAATCAGAGACAACGAGCTACAGCTGTCTCTGATTGGGAACCACCCTGGCCAACATAGAAACTAAACGATCTAGAACAAAATCCAATGAAAACTAAACATAACAAGTCCACACCCTGGCTCAACATTTAAGAGTCCCCAGAGCCAGGTCGTGACAAATGTGTTCGCAAACAACCCAACCCATCACTAGGCTACACTGACGAGTCACTTTAGTGGTCACTGGCAAGTCTCGAATCCTAGGAAAATACAAACAAGATATTTGGTTTACTTGTCCCCAGGGGTTAAATTGGTCCGGGTCCCGCCGGGTCCGAGGCCCGGCACCTGTGATCCAAATCAGAGCCAGGCGGAGCTAAGACCCAGTACCTTTTGGTTATGTGAATTTTGAATTATCTAATGAAAAATTGTTGTCCACATCATTTAATTTTCAATACCCAACAACACGAATAAGCAACAGCAAAATCAGACAACTGCATAGAACAATAGTTGACCTATTCAATTGTTCAGCCTATTGCATCCTATGCAAGAAAATAATATTCCTCTCGGGGTGCATTCAAATTGCGAGTGCCGCACAGGGAGAGAAATATGCATGCCCAATTATTTTACAACATTCTTAATGCAGTCAAGGGAAAACATGTTTTTTGGGGGACATTCAAGTCATCAATATGTTGCTAACTAGCAAAAAGCCTAATGTTTAGACTGAAGAGATTGTGATCTAGCTAATGATTAGCCCAATAGGGTAAATGTAGATGGGAAACCCCTCAGCCTGTTTATTAATAGCCACTATGTTACATCAGGTGGGCTACATCAGGTGATAATGCATATTGCTAAATAACACGTCTGCCTGATAATATGGACCAATATGTTATTGGGCTAATTTCTGGAGGGACATTTTTTATTTTTGATGTCAGCATCATTTTATTTTCATTCATTTTGGGGTAGAATATCCTATTAAAAAGTCACCAGAACTGACCTTCTCACAGTAATCCCCCCCCCCCCCCCCCCCCCCCCCCAGAAGGTCCCTATGCTGTTATGTGCTTTTTTGCTTTTATATATTGTTTAGTATTTTATTTCCCTCCCCCCCATCCGAATCCCAATTTGACCACTGCTTGTCCCGATACGATATCATGGGCATATACAGTGGGGAGAACAAGTATTTGATACACTGCCGATTTTGCAGGTTTTCCTACTTACAAAGCATGTAGAGGTCTGTAATTTTTATCATAGGTACACTTCAACTGTGAGAGACGGAATCTAAAACAAAAATCCAGAAAATCACCTTGTATGATTTTTAAGTAATTCATTTGCATTTTTTATTGCATGACATAAGTATTTGATACATCAGGAAAGCAGAACTTAATATTTGGTACAGAAACCTTTGTTTGCAATTACAGAGATCATACGTTTCCTGTGGGTCTTGACCAGGTTTGCACACACTGCAGCAGGGATTTTGGCCCACTCCTCCATACAGACCTTCTCCAGATCCTTCAGGTTTCGGGGCTGTCGCTGGGCAATACGGACTTTCAGCTCCCTCCAAAGATTTTCTATTGGGTTCAGGTCTGGAGACTGGCTAGGCCACTCCAGGACCTTGAGATGCTTCTTACGGAGCCACTCCTTAGTTGCCCTGGCTGTGTGTTTTGGGTCGTTGTCAAGCTGGAAGACCCAGCCACGACCCATCTTCAATGCTCTTACTGAGGGAAGGAGGTTGTTGGCCAAGATCTCGCGATACATGGCCCCATCCATCCTCCCCTCAATACGGTGCAGTCGTCCTGTCCCCTTTGCAGAAAAGCATCCCCAAAGAATGATGTTTCCACCACCATGCTTCATGGTTGGGATGGTGTTCTTGGGGTTGTACTCATCCTTCTTCTTCCTCCAAACACGGCGAGTGGAGTTTAGACCAAAAAGCTATATTTTTGTCTCATCAGACCACATGACCTTCTCCCATTCCTCCTCTGGATCATCCAGATGGTCATTGGCAAACTTCAGACGGGCCTGGACATGCGCTGGCTTGAGCAGGGGGACCTTGCGTGCGCTGCAGGATTTTAATCCATGACGGCATAGTGTGTTACTAATGGTTTTCTTTGAGACTGTGGTCCCAGCTATCTTCAGGTCATTGACCAGGTCCTGCCGTGTAGTTCTGGGCTGATCCCTCACCTTCCACATGATCATTGATGCCCCACGAGGTGAAATCTTGCATGGAGCCCCAGACCGAGGGTGATTGACCGTCATCTTGAACTTCTTCCATTTTCTAATAATTGCGCCAACAGTTGTTGCCTTCTCACCAAGCTGCTTGCCTATTGTCCTGTAGCCCATCCCAGCCTTGTGCAGGTCTACAATTGTATCCCTGATGTCCTTACACAGCTCTCTGGTCTTGGCCATTGTGGAGAGGTTGGAGTCTGTTTGATTGAGTGTGTGGACAGGTGTCTTTTATACAGGTAACGAGTTCAAACAGGTGCAGTTAATACAGGTAATGAGTGGAGAACAGGGGGGCTTCTTAAAGAAAAACTAACAGGTCTGTGAGAGCCGGAATTCTTACTGGTTGGTAGGTGATCAAATACTTATGTCATGCAATCAAATGCAAATTAATTACTTAAAAATCATACAATGTGATTTTCTGGATTTTTACAATGTGATTTTCTGGATTATCTCACAGTTGAAGTGTACCTATGATAAAAATTACAGACCTCTACATGCTTTGTAAGTAGGAAAGCCTGCAAAATCGGCAGTGTATCAAATACTTGTTCTTCCCACTGTAACTACATTGTATGATTTGTGAATAGCAAAGGGATACAGGATATTTACTTTATTCAGTCAGTTCAACACCTTTTATAAACTAGTTAACACAAGCTTTTCGGTCGTCAATCAAACAGTAAATAGCCTATGCCCCCGACTGAATGTGCCACAAAATAATAATTCAGTTGATTTCAACTCATCGTTACCACTTACTGTACATTACATGGGACGCATAAATTCACTCACAGGAGACAATGAAGAAGCATCATGTTCTCCCTCTGTCACGCTCGTCATGTAAAGGACCAAGGTGCAGCGTGGTATGTGTACATGTTTAATAAATATAATAATAATAAGCCATTTAGCAGACGCTTTTATCCAAAGCGACTTACAGTCATGCGTGCATACATTTTTGTGTATGGGTGGTCCCGGGGATCGAACCCACTACCTTGGCGTTACAAGCGCCGGGCTCTACCAGCTGAGCTACAGAGGACCACTGGAGTCACCCATCCTGCCTCCCCTTTGCACGCCCGGTCCGGTCTGGACCCCGGCGCGATGCTCCCCCTCTCAGTCCTCCCACAATGCACCAAGTCCTGTCTTGACCCTGGTGTGGGAGCCCTCGACCCTGGAGAGGGGCCGACGTCTGGTTCCGGCTCGGCAGTCCTCCCATGATGCACCAAGTCCTGTCTGGACCCTGGTGTGGGAGCCCTCGACCCTGGAGAGGGGCCGACATCTGGTTCCGGCTCTGCAGTCCTCCCGCGATGCACCAAGTCCTGTCTGGACCCTGGTGTGGGAGAGTAGACGACCGGACCTGGACTGGGCACCGGTGGAGCGGACTGCTCTGGTACTGGAGTGGAGCCGCTGACCGGAGCTGAACTAGACCCTGGTGGAGCGGACTGCTCTGGCTCTGGACTAGAGCAGCTGACCGGGGCTGGACTAGGCACCGGTGGAGTGGACTGCTCTGGCACTGGAGTGGAGCAGCTGACCGGAGCTAGACTAGGCACCGGTGGAGCGGACTGCTCTGACCCTGGACTGGACCGTACCGGGCTGGGGACACGCACCACTAGTCTGGTGTGAGGAGCAGGCACGGGCCGTACCGGGCTAGGGACACGCACCACTGGTTTTGTGTGAGGAGCAGGTACGGGGCGCACCGTGCTGGAGACACGCACCACTGGTTTGGTGCGAGGAGCAGGCACGACCCTTCCTGGCTGGATGCTCCCTTTATCCCGGCAAGTGCGGGGTGCGGGCACAGGACGCACTGGGCTGTGAAGGCGCACTGGCGACACAGTGCATAGAGCCGGTGCAGGATATACTGGGCCGTGGAGGCGCACTGGAGGTCTGGAGCGTGGAGCTGGCACAACCTGTCCTGGCTGGATGCTCACTTTAGCCCGGCAAGTGCGGGGCGCGGGCACAGGACGCACTGGGCTGTGAAGGCGCACTGGCGACACAGTGCGTAGGACCGGCGCAGGATATACTGGGCCGTGGAGGCGCACTGGAGGTCTGGAGCGTGGAGCAGGCACGGGCCGTGCCGGACTGGAGACACGCACCACTGGTTTGGTGCGAGGAGCAGGCACGGGCCGTGCCGGACTGGAGACACGCTCCTCCTGTTGCCTGGCCAACTCCTGTCTCAGTGCATCCACTGACTCCTTCTCCCTGTGAGCCTCCTGCAGCGCCTCCCTCTGAAGGGAGAAACCCTGCTCCCTCTGAGCTATCAGCCCCCATAAGGTGGTCTCCTCTCTCAGAGTGCTGAGCTGCATGTCTTGGAGGGCCTCTACTATAGCGGCCTCCTCCTCCTCCACAGTCAGCCTTTTCACGGCCTCCTGCTGCTTCGTCGACCACCCCGTGTGCCCCCCAAATTTTTTTCTTGGGGTTGCCTCTCGGGCCTCCTTCGTCGTTGTGCACGTCGGCGTCGCCGTTGATCCTCTCCTGCCTGGGCTTCTTCCTTCGCCCAGGGTCCTTTACCGGCTAATATCTCCTCCCATGTCCAAAATGTCTTCCCCACCTGTGTCCAGGGTGTCTTCTTCTCCTGGCCACGCTGCTTGGTCTGTTGGTGGTGGGATCTTCTGTCACGCTCGTCGTGTAAAGGATTGGACCAAGGTGCAGCGTGGTATGCGTACATGTTTAATAAATATAATAAACACTTGACAAAATAACAAAGCAACTGAATGTGAAGTTCTAAAGGCTATACATCAAACAAGCCAAACACACAGAAACAAGATCCCACAACATAGGTAGGCAACATGGCTGCCTAAGTATGATCCCCAATCAGAGACCGGGTTTGGGAAACCCTGGTTTAGCCGACAGCCGGCCCTTATGGAAAACACTATGTGATCAAAACAGTCCTGTAGCATATATTCTGATTGGTCAGACCAGCGTGTATCAGATCTAACCACGGTCGCTTCTTGATTTAATTTCTGCCTATAGGCTGGTATAATCAGGATTGATGCATGGTCTGATTTGCCGAATGGGGGACGAGGTATCCGTCTCAGAAAGGAGTATAGCAGTGATCCAGCTTTCGTGAGACAGGAGATGGAATTTTAGATTCCCTTTGATAAAAGTCACCAGCCATGAATGAATGTGGCCTCAGGATGTGCGGTTTCCAATTTGTTTAAAGTCCCATATAATTCCCTGAGTGCCAGCTTGGTGTCTGCTTGGGGTGGAGGCTTAGGGAGGAATGTAAACAACACAACCCACACACAGGTGCATGCACATCCGGATGGAAGGACGCAGACACACTCTCAGCTTGAAGACTCTATAATCATTTGTGAATTAGATAGCTGCAGTCACGTATTATAACCATGCTTTATGTCTGCATCCTTGACAGAGAGGCTATATTCTAATAGGCTTACGTCTCTGTGTGTCTGTACTGTCTCTATGTGTGAGAGGATAAGGTCTGGGGCCTTTTGTAAGTAGTACCTCTCTCTCTCTCTCTCTCTCGCTCTCGCTCTCTCTCTCTCTCTCTCTCTCTCTCTCTCTCTCTCTGTCTCTCTGTCTCTCTCTCTGTCTCTCTCTCTCTGTGCTAACATCTCTCCATCCCTCCTTCCATCCCTCTGCTTGGCACAATTTCATCTCTCCCTGTGGCTAAGATCTGTTTATTCCTCTCAAGGATGGAGGGATAAACGGAGGTGATTTCTTTCCTCCCTCTGGAGCCATTGGAGGAGAGGAGGATGGAACGGAGGAGAGGAGAGAGAAAAGGCTTACCCTGCATGCTAATAGTGGAAGCGTGTGCGGTGCTGTGCGTGTGTGTGTGTGTGTGGTTGTGCCTGGCGTTTAGTCACAGAGCGCAGCCCATCTGGCCGTAACAGACAGACAAACTCACTTTTTAGTGTCTCCAAGAAAAGGAAGGGGAGAGAGAGGGGAGGACTTGCCTCTACTTAGAATTCTGTGTTAGTCAGCTGCTTCCTCGAAAGCAACTCTCAACGCTCATCAGATGCTCACTGAATAATTTCTCTCTCTCTCTCTCTCCTCTCTCTCTCTCTCTCTCTCTCTCTCTCTCTCTCTCTCTCTCTCTCTCTCTCTCTCTCTCTCTCTCTCTCTCTCTCTCTCTCTCTCTCTCTCTCTCTCTCTCTCTCTCTCTCTCTCTCTCTCTCTCTCTCTCTCTCTCTCTCTCTCCATCTCTTTCTCTTCTCTATCACTCACACACACACACACACACACACACACACACATACACACACACACAGTCTCTCTCTCACTCTCTCTCTCTTTCCACACTCTTATCCATATGAAATTAATGGGAAGGGCCCGCCGTAAGTAAGCACTGTTGTTACGAAACATGTGACAAATAAAATTTGATTTGATTGAAATTGTGTTTGGTAAATTGATGCATCAGAAACAAATTGAACACAATGTGAGAGACATAAAGTTATACAGTTATGTTGCGACCCAAATGGCACCCTTTTCCCTTTTATAGTGTACGACTTTTGACCAGGGTCTTTTGACCGGGTCAAAAGTTGTGCACTATGTAGGTAATACAGTGCCATTTGGGACAGAGACAACAAATTCTAACAGTTCTACTACTCAGAAGTTTCCCTGATTTTGACTCAGCTTTAAATAACAGTGTGAGACTGTGAGAAGGCTCTGTGACTCCTATGGATGATAAGGAGAGAGCTGAGTGGATTATGAATGTACAATATGTATTCAACTGAGATTTGAATTGTCACTGCAACAGGTTTAGAGACGTGGATGTTGAAAAGGCCACCTTGCTTTGTTATTTAAGACATTTTGCATTTTTAATTGGTGTATAACAGTATAATTTGCTGTTGGTTGCTAGTTGACTTGTTACGTACACTTCCTCATTATAGCGTCTGATTGTGAGTGTGATAAGTAGTGATAAATATGTAATAAGTAGTTAAGTAGTTATTAAGATTACACCCCCCTGCACGCAAAGCAGGCTGAGCTGTTTATTAGTCACACACACACACACACACACACACACACAAACACACACACACACACACACACACACACACTGCTTAAGATCCACACCGTTTGTCCCTCTGTGGAGGGAGGGAGGGAGGGTTATGGAGGGACAGATCTGACTTGGCCTGTTCCAAAGCAGAGGCTTAAAACCACATAACAGGAGCATCATGCAGTAAGTAGATGAGTCAGAGCTCTATGCTACATTATCTCTAGTGAGGAGTTGGTAATGCTGGTATCACACCAGACCTCTCTCTCTCTCCCTCTCTATCTCTCTGTCCCTCTCCCTCTCTCCCCCCCCCCCCCCTCTCTCTCTCTCTCTCTCTCTCTCTCTCTCTCTCTCTTCTCTCTCTCTCTCTCTCTCTCTCTCTCTCTCTCCTCTCTCTCTCTCTCTCAGGCCTAGACTATGTTCTGTTCCATGGCCACAACTCTGGATCTCAGAGGGAGGCTGTCCCATGATCTGTCTGTCTGTCCGTCCCTCAAACCTTTTTCTCCTATGTGTTTGGAGGTGGTGCAAAAACATTATTCAAGGAATTGAGGAAAAATGAATTAAGATAAAGCCTGTCCGTCTTTTGTCTGTCTGCTTAATCCTTTGTGACAAATACCATGTTGTTTTGTGTTTTAGAACACACACACCCGGGTGATTCACTCAGATGTCTGAGATCAATGGCTGTCTTTCTGAGCTCCTTCCTCTCTCTATTTCTCTCTTTCTCTCCTTATTCTCTCTCTCTCTCTCTCTCTCTCTCTCTCTCTCTCTCTCTCTCTCTCTCTCTCTCTCTCTCTCTCTCTCTCTCTCTCTCTCTCTCTCTCTCTCTCTCTCTCTCTCACTATCTCCCTCGCTGCAACAAGACTGTAGTAGCTTCCATCTATATTGTGATAGAACATGATGAGAACTTATTTAGGGGCTTCATAGCAAAGGGGGTGAATACATATGCACGCACCACTTTTCCGTTATTTATTTTTTAGAATTTTTAGAAACAAGTTATTTTTTTCATTTCACTTCACCAATTTGGACTATTTTGTGTCTGTCCATTACATGACATCCAAATAAAAATGAATTTCAATTACAGGTTGAAATGCAACAAAATAGGAAAAACGCCAAGGGGGATGAATACTTTTGCAAGGCACTGTATATCTGATGAGATCAGTTCTCTGTTTCACAAACACTCTCCTCCCTCTCTCACCCCGTGGATGCCCTTGCCTCAATCCCCATTTCCTCAAGGTCTTCCACTCCTTCTCCTCCTGTTCTCAATCTGTCTATCCGGTGAAAGATGGGTTTCCCTAATCCCTCCCTATGGATTCATGGCCACTCATAATTTCCAATCGGTGAACTTTCCTTTTCCAATCTGCTGTTCAAAGTTTAACTGATCTTCTCATGGTACTCTGTAACACTATGGCGCCGTGCTTGCTGTATAATTTATTAGTAGGAAAAAGCGCATTAGTTCTCATGGGTCCCTCTCGCTCTCCATTCATTGTCTGCTTGGGTAATCCCACTAAGCCTAATGCAGTGGATTTGATACAAGTGTTATGTAAGATAAAGAGGGCTGGGCTGAAGCTGTAAGCATGTTAATCATCATAATGAATTGATAATAATGATGAGATGGATATAGAGTCTCTAGGCAGAATAGTGCTGGTGTCACTGTGAAAAGCAACAACTCTGATTCGTCCTCCGTGTCAATTTGCGCTCTCCTAGGGTTCTTTTCCTGCTCCTCAGTACTTCTATGTGGTTACAAAGACTACCAGGCACTGTGCTCTCTCACATCTAATGATACCTTCCATGACAGAATGGACTGTCACGCCCTGGCTCTGGGGACTCTAGTATGTTGAGCCAGGGTGTGAGTTTTCATTTGTTTATGTTCTAGTTGTTGTATATCTATGTTGGCCAGGGTGGCTCCCAATCAGAGACGGCTGTAGCTCGTTGTCTCTGATTGGGAGTCATACTTAGGTAGCCGTTAGGCATTCATTATTTGTGGTTTCTTGTTCCGTGTTGGTTTGTTTATGTAACCAGGGACGTCACGTTTTCGTTTTGTTGTTTTGATCGTGTGATCATTCTAATAAATAAAATGTTCGCATTCAACGCTGCGCCTTGGTCCTCCTCTATGAATGACGATCGTGACATGGACTTGATATTAACACACATTACCGTCCTAGTCGTTAGCTGTAGAGGACTATGGCTGCGTCCGACATGGCACCCTATTCCCTACATAATGCTGCAGATCCCTATGGGCCCTGGTCAAAAGTAGTGTCCTGAAAAGGGAATAGTCGTAGGAAGAAAAACATCCAGGCTATTTTCTGCCTTCTATCTTTTTCTTCTGGAGCTGGGCTCACTTAGAAATGTCCTTGTTTTCGAAAGAAAAGCATTTTTTTTGTCCATTAAAGTAACATCAAATTGATCAGAAATACAGTGTAGACATTGTTAATGTTGTAAATGGCTATTGTAGCTGGAAACGGCTGATTTTTAAATGGAATATCTACATTGGCGTACAGAGGTCCATTATCAGCAACCATCAGTCCTGTGTTCCAATGGCACGTTGTGTTTGCTAATCCAAGTTTATCATTTTAAAAGGCTAATTGAGCATTAGAAAACCCTTTTGCAATTATGTTAGCACAGCTGAAAACTGTTGTGCTGATTTAAAGAAGCAATAAAACTGGCCTTCTTGAGACTAGTTGAGTATCTGGAGTATCAGCAATTGTAGGTTCGATTACAGGCTCAAAATGGCCAGAAACAAATAACTTTCTTCTGAAACTCGTCAGTCTATTCTTGTTCTGAGAAATGAAGGCTATTCCATGCGAGAAATTGCCAAGAAACTGAAGATCTCGTACAATGCTGTGTACTACTCCCTTAACAGAACAGCGCAAACTGGCTCTAACCAGAATAGAAAGAGGAGTGGGAGGCCCCGGTGCACAAACTGAGCAAGAGGACAAATACATTAGAGTGTCTAGTTTGAGAAACAGACGCCTCACAGGTCCTCAACTGGCAGCTTCATTAAATAGTACCCGCAAAACACCAGTCTCAACGTCAACAGTGAAGAGGCGACTCCGGGATGCTGACCTTTTAGGCAGAGTTGCAAAGAAAAAGCCATATCTCAGACTGGCCAATAAAAATAAAATATTAAGATGGGCAAAAGAACACAGACACTGGACAGAGGAAGATTGGAAAAAAAGTGTTATGGACTGACGAATCGAAGTTTGAGGTGTTCGGATCACAAAGAAGAACATTTGTGAGACGCAGACCAAATGAAAAGATGCTGGAGGAGTGCTTGATGCCATCTGTCAAGCATGGTGGAGGCAATGTGATGGTCTGGGGGTGCTTTGGTGGTGGTAAAGTGGGAGATTTGTACAGGGTAAAAGGGATCATGAAGAAGGAAGGCGATCACTCCATTTTGCAACACCATGCCATACCCTGTGGACGGCGCTTGATTGGAGCCAATTTCCCCCTACAACAGGACAATGACCCAAAGCACAGCTCCAAACTATGCAATAACTATTTAGGGAAGAAACAGTCAGCTGGTATTCTGTCTATAATGGAGTGGCCAGCACAGTCACCGGATCTCAACCCTATTGAACAGTTGTGGGAGCAGCTTGACCGTATGGTACGTAAGAAGTGCCCATCAAGCCAATCCAACTGTGGGAGGTGCTTCAGGAAGCATGGGGTGAAATCTCTTCAGATTACCTCAACAAATTGACGACTAGAATGCCAAAGGTCAGCAAGGCTGTAATTGCTGCAAATGGCAGATTTTTTGACGAAAGCAAAGTTTGAAGGACACAATTATTATTTCAATTAAAAATCATTATTTCTAACCTTGACAAGGTGACTACATTTCCTATGCATTTTGCTATATTTCCTATTCAAACTCATTTCATGTATGTTTTCATGGAAAACAAGGACAATTCTAAGTGACCCCAAACGTTTGAACGGTAGTGTGTATGTATGTATGTGTGTGTGTGTGTGTGTGTGTGTGTGTGTGTGTGTATGTATATATGTATGTGATATATATATATATAATATATATCAACTCTGCAAAAAAAGAAACATCCCTTTTTCAGGATAATTCGTAAAAATCCAAATAACTATACAGATCTTCATTGTAAAGGGTTTAAACACTGTTTCACATGCTTGTTCAATGAACCATAAACAATTAATGAACATGCACCTGTGGAACGGTCGTGAAGACACTAACAGCTTACAGACGGTAGGCAATTAAGGTCACAGTTATGAAAACTTAGAACACTAAAGAGGCCTTTCTACTGACTCTGAAAAACACCAAAAGAAAGATGCCCAGGGTCCCTGCTCATCTGCGTGAACGTACCTTAGGCATGCTGCAAGGAGGCATGAGGACTGCAGATGTGGCCAGGGCAATAAATTGCAATGTCCGTACTGTGAGACGCCTAAGACAGCGCTACAGGGAGACAGGACGGACAGCTGATCGTCCTCGCAGTGGCAGACCATGTGTAACAACATCTGCACAGGATCAGTACATGCGAACATCACACCTGCGGGACAGGTACAGGATGGCAACAACAACTGCCCGAGTTACACAAGGAATGCACAATCCCTCCATCAGTGCTCAGACTGTCCGCAATAGGCTGAGAGAGGCTGGACTGAGGGCTTGTAGGCCTGTTGTAAGGCTGGTCCTCACCAGACATCACCGGCAACAACGTCGGCAATGGGCACAAACCCACCGTCGCTGGACCAGACAGGACTGGCAAAAGGTGCTCTTCACTGACGAGTCGCGGTTTTGTCTCACCAGGGGTGATGGTCGGATTCGCGTTTATCGTCGAAGGAATGAGCGTTATACCGAGGCATGTACTCTGGAGCAGGATCGATTTGGAGGTGGAGGGTCCGTCATGGTCTGGGGGGTGTGTCACAGCATCATCGGACTGAGCTTGTTGTCATTGCAGGCAATCTCAACGCTGTGCGTTACAGGGAAGACATCCTCCTCCCTCATGTGGTACCCTTCCTGCAGGCTCATCCTGACATGACCCTCCAGCATGACAATGCCACCAGCCATACTGCTCGTTCTGTGCTTGATTTCCTGCAAGACAGGAATGTCAGTGTTCTGCCATGGCCAGCGATGAGCCCAGATCTCAATCCCATTGAGCACGTCTGGGACCTGTTGGATCGGAAGGTGAGGGCTAGGGCCATTCCCCCCAGAAATGTCCGGGAACTTGCAGGTGCCTTGGTGGAAGAGTGGGGTAACATCTCACAACAAGAACTGGCAAATCTGGTGCAGTCCATGAGGAGGCGATGCACTGCAGCACTTAATGCAGCTGCTGGCTACACCAGATACTGACTGTTACTTTTGATTTTGACCCCCCCATTCTTCAGGGACACATTATTCAATTTCTGTTAGTCACATGTCTGTGGAACTTGTTCAGTTTATGTCTCAGTTGTTGAATGTTGTTATGTTCATACAAATATTTACACATGTTAAGTTTGCTGAAAATAAATGCAGTTGACAGTGAGAGGAAGTTTCTATTTTTGCTGAGTTATATATATATATATATATATATATATATATATATATATATGCGAATAAAAAGTATCTAACAGAGATGCACACAGTCCTTCAGCTAACAGCAGGACTCTCTTCCCTGCCTTGATTTTTCTGCAGACGAGAGAGAGGAGTCTTGTGGCGTTGCCTTGGAAACAGTTTGACGCAACAAAGAATGTAAATAAGAATGGTAACCGTAGCGAATGCTAAACACAAGGAATACGATGTCCTGTAATTTTATATAAATCACAAACGACACGTCTTTACATGTATTTACCTCATTTAATGGTCAACAAATTATGTAATAGTGCTTATCTGCTTAATGTTTATAATCAGCTTATAGGAAGTAAATAAATAAACATATAAACAAATAAAGTGTTCTTATGAGCTTCTATCTGCAAAGCTCTTCCACTTCAATGAGGTTGTAGTCACTTCATCACTTTAGTCACACAGTATTTTATTTATTTGATTCCAAAACGTTATGTCACTTCACATACAAGAATCAGCTGCCTGCTACGCACTAGCTCAGCATCGGGATTAAACCTCTAGTTTAGTTTCATGTCAAGTCAACCAGCAGTTACCTAGCCAAAGCCATCTTTACCCCTGCAATGTGTTGAGAAAAAATGCTGCTGTACCCTGCAGCTGCGTCGATGCACTCTCCACAGAGAGGAAGAGGCGAAGCGAGAGGTTTCACTCTCGCCAAAATCTGTCCAAAATAAGCCCAATTTGTTTCTATGGGCTTATTCTGGACAAGTGCCTGCCTTCCCACCTTTGGGACAATGACTCCCGTTGTTAGGATGGAGACATGAGCATCTCGTCATTATATACAGATCTCTGCTCTCCATAAAGCCAGCCAGCCAGCCATACAAACAGCCTTCTCTCCCGACTGCCATACCCAATTTATGCCCCTGACTCTACAGTGTGACTAGCATGTTTATGTGACCTGCAGGCCTAGGAACAGGAGGAGGCTGAGGAGGCTCATAGCTGCCACACACCCCTGGCCTCTGACCCCTGGGTGTCTGGAGACTGACAGTAAAGGGGGAGGGGGGGTAGCCATTTGTCTGGGTAGCCATTTGATTAGATGTTCAGGAGTCTTATGGCTTGGGGGTAGAAGCTGTTTAGAAGCCTCTTGGACGTAGACTTGGCGCTCCGGTACCGTTTGTCATGCGGGAGCAGAGAGAACAGTCTATGACTAGGGTGGCTGGAGTCTTTGACAATTTTTAGGGCCTTCCTCTGACACCGCCTGGTATAGAGGTCCTGGATGGCAGGAAGCTTGGCCCCAGTTATGTACTGGGCCGTACGCACTACCCTCTATAGTGCCTTGCGGTCGGAGGCCGAGCAGTTGCAACCAGTCAGGATACTCTCGATGGTGCAGCTGTAGAACCTTTTGAGGATCTGAGGACCCATGCCAAATCTTTTCAGTCTCCTTAGGGGGAATAGGTTTTGTCGTGCCCTCTTCACGACTGTCTTGGTGTGCTTGGACCATGTTAGTTTGTTGGTGATGTGGACACCAAGGAACTTGAAGCTCTCAACCTGCTCCACTACAGCCCCATCGATGAGAATGGGGGTGTGCTCGGGCTTCTTCTTTTTCCTGTAGTCCACAATCATCTCCTTTGTCTTGATCACGTTGAGGGAGAGGTAGATGTCTTGGCACCACATGGCCAGGTCTCTGACCTCCTCCCTATAGGCTGTCTCGTCGTTGTCGGTGATCAAGCCTACCACTGTTGTGTCATCGGCAAACTTAATGATGGTGTTGGAGTCGTGCCTGGCCATGCAGTCATGAGTGAACAGGGAGTACAGGAGGGGACTAAGCACGCACCCTGAGGGCCCCCCATGTTGAGGATCAGTGTGGCGGATGTGTTGTTATCTACCCTTACCACCTGGGGGTGGCCTGTCAGGAAGTCCAGGATCCAGTTGCAGAGGGAGGTGTTTAGTCCCAGGGTCCTTAGCTTAGTGATGATCTTTGAGGGCACTATGGTGTTGAACGCTGAGCTGTAGTCAATGAATAGCATTCTCACGTAGGTGTTCCTTTTGTCCAGGTGTGAAAGGGCAGTGTGGAGCGCAATAGAGATTGCATCATCTGTGGATCTCTTGGGGCTGTATGCAAATTGGAGTGGGTCTAGGGTTTCTGGGATAATGGTGTTGATGTGAGCCATGACCAGCCTTTCAAAGCACTTCATGGCTACAGATGTGAGTGCTATGGGTCGGTAGTCATTTAGGCAGGTTACCTTAGTGTTCTTGGGCACAGGGACTATGGTGGTCTGCTTGAAATGTGTTGGTATTACAGACTCAGACAGGGAACGGTTGAAAATGTCAGTGAAGACAATTGCCAGTTGGTCAGCGCATGCTCTGTATTGACGCTTTGCCTGTTTGATGGTTCGTCGGAGGGCATAGCGGGATTTCTTATAAGCTTCCGGGTTAGAGTCCCGCTCCTTAAAAGCGGCAGCTCTACCCTTTAGCTCAGTGCGGATGTTGCCTGTAATCCATGGCTTCTGGTTGGGGTATGTACGTACAGTCACTGTGGGGACAACGTCATCAATGCACTTATTGATGAAGCCAGTGACTGATGTGGTGTACTCCTCAAAGCTATTGGAAGAATCCCGGAACATATTCCAGTCTGTGCTAGCAAAACGGTCCTGTAGCTTACCATCTGCGTCATCTGATCACTTTTTTATTGACCGAGTCACTGGTGCTTCCTGCTTTAGTTTTGCTTGTAAGCAGGAATCAGGAGGATATAATTATGGTCAGATTTGCCAAATGGAGGGCGAGGGAGAGCTTTGTACGTGTCTCTGTGTGTGGAGTAAAGGTGGTCTAGAGTTTTTTTTCTCCCTCTGGTTGCACATATAACATGCTGGTAGAAATTAGGTAGAACGGATTTAAGTTTCCCAGCATTAAAGTCCCCGGCCACTAGGAGCGCCGCCTCTGAATGAGTGTTTTCCTGTTTGCTTATGGCCGTATACAGTTCATTGAGTGTGGTCTTAGTGCCATCATTGGTTCGTGGTGGTAAATAAACAGCTACGAAGAATATAGATGAAAACTCTCTTGGTAGATAGTGTGGTCTACAGCTTATCATGAGATACTCTACCTCAGGCGAGCAAAACCTTGAGACTTCCTTAGATATCGTGCACCAGCTGTTGTTTACAAATATACACAGATCGCCACCCGTTGTCTTACCGGAGGCTGCTGTTCTATCCTGCCGATACAGTGTATAACCCACCAGCTGTATGTTATTCATGTCGTCGTTCAGCCACGACTCGGTGAAACATAAGATATTACAGTTTTTAATGTCCTGTTGGTAAGATATACGTGCTTGTAGTTCGTCCACTTTATTATTAAGCGATTGTACGTTGGCCAGTAGTATCGATGGCAAAGGCAGATTAGCCACTCGTCACCGGCTCCTTACCAGGCACCCCGATCTCCTTCCGCCATATCTCCTTTTCTTTCTACTGCGAATGACGGGGATGAGTGCCCTGTCGGGTGTCTGGAGCAAATCCCTCTCGTCCGACTCATTAAATAAAAACTATTTGTCCAGTTAAAGGTGAGTAATCGCTGTTCTGATATCCATAAGCTCTTTTTCAGTCGTAAGAGACGGTAGCAGCAACATTATGTACAAAATAAGTTACAAACAATGCGAAAAACCAAACAAAATAGCACGGTTGGTTAAGAGTCCATAAAACGGCAGCCATCCGCTCCGGCGCACAGACAATAGAGCATTTTTGGAACTCACTTGATCTCCCCTCAGTTGGGACAGAGCAAAATGACAGACTTACTTCAGAAATAACTACTGAAGAAATTAATAATGCAATATCTAATCTAAAAGCAGACAAATCTCCAGGCACTGATGGCTCCTTCAGAATGGTTCATGTGGATGTAGCTCAGTTGGTAGAGCATGGCATTTGCAACGCCAGGGTTGTGGGTTCGATTCCAGTATAAAAAATAAAAATGTATGCACTCACTAACTGTAAGTCGCTCTGGATAAGAGCGTCTGCTAAATGACTAAAATGTAAATGTAAATGTTCAAAGCCTCCAGAGAACAACTACCACCTCTACATCAGGCCTGTTTTAACTGGACTCTGCGGGAGGAGGATCTTCCACCATCGTGGAGAGAAGCCATCATATCTGTAATCCCAAAATAGGGTAAAGATAGGAATTCCTTCTTATCGCAATTCTTAACACGTTTCTTTATAACACCTAAACTGAAATCAAAACAGACTGGCTCCCAATACCCTTGTTGGAGAGAATCCGGGCTATTGAGAGTGGATCACTCTCATATATTTTGGTCCTGCCCCGCAATCTAAACTTACTGGGGAGAAATAAGATCTAACATTGGAAAAATAATGTGATTTGACATAGAACAAACATTAATTTATTTGTATTTGGGTGAAATACCTGATAACTTACACAATAAAGAAAAGGACCAGTTGAAGGTCCTACTGACAGCCAGTAAAAAGGCTATCATTTACATTTACATTTAAGTCATTTAGCAGATGCTCTTATCCAGAGCGACTTACAAATTGGTGCATTCAACTTAGGATAGCCAGTGGGACAACCACCCTTTTTTTGTGGGGGAGGGGGGTGGGGTAGAAGGATTACTGTTATACTATTCCAGGTATTCCTTAAAGAGGTAGGGTTTCAAGTGTCTCCGGAAGGTGGTCAGTGACTCCGCTGTCCTGGCGTCGTGGGGGAGCTTGTTCTACCATTGGGGTGCCAGGAAATGGCTACAAAAAGACCCTCCCACCGTGACACAATGGATAGATATTTTTTAAGAAATACACCAAATGGAGCGTATGACCTTTGCTTTAAGAACTCATGAGGAGAGAGGCCAGGAGTACTGGGGAAAATGGGTTTCGTACTTGAAAATTGTCTAATTCAAAGATGATGTCACTGTAACTAATCTGATGAACGTATGATGTGTGCTGTACCTGACAGACCTTTTTTGTTGAGCTTTTACTTTATTTGTATTTTCTTTGTGTTCCTCAATAAAAACAAAGTAAATAAAAAAAAAGAAAGTGGGATGGAGAGAGAGTTGGAAAATGTAGATGGGATGTAGATGGGATGGAGAGAGAGAGAGAGAGAGAGAGAGAGAGAGAGAGAGAGAGAGAGAGAGAGAGAGAGAGAGAGAGAGAGAGAGAGAGAGAGAGAGAGAGAGAGAGAGAGAGAGAGAGAGAGAGAGAGAGAGAGAGAGAGAGAGAGAGAGAGAGAGAGAGAGAGAGAGAGAGAGAGAGAGAGAGAGAGAGAGAGAGAGAGAGAGAGAGAGAGAGAGAGAGAGAGAGAGAGAGAGAGAGAGCAGGTGGGGAGAGAGAGAGAGAAGGAGAGAGCAGGTGGGGGAGAGGGAGAGAGAAGGAGAGAGCAGGTGGGGGAGAGAGAGAGAGAAGGAGAGAGCAGGTGGGGGAGAGAGAAAGAGAGGGAGTGAGAGAGAGAGTTAGAGAGACGAAAAGAAAGGAAAGAGAGAGAGAAATCACCATAGAAACTCAGTCCCCAAGGTTATTGTTTGGCTGCTTCCTATCTCTCTCTTCTTTCCCTATACCAGACAGCTTTGTCATTTCTGTCTGTAAATTATTATTATAATTATTACTATTACTATTACTATTGCTATTATTATTACTATTACTATTATTATTATGATTACTATTATTACTATGATTATTATTATTATTACTATTACTAGTATTATTACTATTATTACTTAATATTATTATTACAATTATTACAATTCTTATTAGTATTACTATTATTACTATTGCTATTATTACTATTATTATTATTACTATCACTATTATTATTATTACTATTATTAGTATTATTACTATTATTAGTATTAGTATTATTATTACTATTATTCGTATTATTATTATTATTGTTATTATTACTACTATTATTATTATTGCTAGTATTATTACTATTACTAATATTATTATTACTAGTATTACTATTATTACTATTATTACTATTATTACTATTATTATTATTATTATTATTATTACTATTATTATTATTATTATAGCTCTCTGCTCTCCGTCTAGCACATTCCCTCACTTCTCTCTCTCTCTCTCTTTCCCCTACTTCTCTCTTTCTCTTTCCCGTACTATTCTCTCTCTCTCTCTCTCTCTCCCTCTCTCTCTCTCTCTCTCTCTTTCTGTTACTTCTCTTTCTTTCTCTCTCTCTTCCTAATGGGATTCCAGTTTTCCTACCATTTGACCATTTGAGGAAGTGTTCGTGTGTGTGTGTTTGGGGAGAGAGGTAGTAATCCGTAATAAGGGGAACAGAGTAGCAACACTAACAGTGCAGTAAGAGAAGGAAAAGCTAATGAAGGACTGGCCACACACACACACACACACACACACACACACACCCAACAGCAGCAGCAGCTGTCACATGAGAGGAAGTGGATAGCAGTGTGGCGTGACACACAAGATCCATGGTGACAAAAAGGTATGCAGGGACAATGATATGACCTTCAGAGCAGGTGGAAGAGAATATGATGAGTGTGTTCTATTTGGGACTGTTGTCTGTTGTTAATTAACGGTCTGTTGTCATTTACTAGCTGAGACTGAATCTGTGGGATGGGGGGGCTTGCATAAAGATTTGATTCTTTGGACTGTTTTCACACTCTGTCCTTATAAGACAGTACACTTCAGTAATCAGTATGCAATAGCTGTACGTTGGTGGTCCTCATAAGAGAGCTAACTTCAGTCATCAGTATGCACATAGCTAATGAGAGATCTAACCAGGCAGAGAGCGAGAGAGGACACCGAGAGAAGGGGGGGGGGGGGGGGGGGATTCTAGTTATTAAGATAAATATAACATCTCAAATTAGCTACTCACTTTAGTGTTAACTTCTTTGAGGTATTTTCTGAACATCTTCTCACTTCCTTGTTTCTCCAGTTGTCAGTTTGACCACACACCGTTTACACACTCATTTGTGGCGCCCAAATTCAAACATGACAGTTGGAACTCCACAGCAGATAAGTTGTGATTCTGGTTGCTAGACTACCAGTTACAGTGCTTTTAGCTTGTGGTTTGCGCATGCCTTTATGCAGATGGAATACAAAACGTTTAGCTAGTGTCTGAAATAATTATATGGAGTCAATATTTGTCAAATTATTAAACATGTCCTCAAAACTCAAATAAGCATCAGAAATTGTCCTTAGCATATCAAGCGGATATGGACCTCAGCCAAGAGAAGCATATCTGGAATAAATATAGCTTCATATCTTGAAAACAGAGGTATGCAATGTATACAGTCAGTATTTGTCAACATGAAGAGAGAAAATAGGATGTATCATATCTCAGAATATTGAATGAGTCCATATCCAGCCATAGGAAATGTCCATGTGTGATATTTGGAGTAATTCCAATATCATATATGTCTAAAAGAGATCTGGATTCAGAATTAGTCAGGATATTGTGCAAATCCACAAAACTCAGAATATGCATTGGACATGTTCTGTATTCTGTAGGATATCAACAACGTGTCATGTAAAGATATCCCCTGATATGGACCCATTTTGCCCATTGGTGTATGGATTATGATGATTCACGACAGACTGAAACACTTTCAAAATAATCCTTCCCACTCGGCTTCAAACAGTCCATACTGCTTTAGCCACAGAATACAGAGCTGTGTCGATACCAGCAGCTGGATTCAGGACAACACTGGTATTGAAAGCTGTAGCTAGACTTTGCATGTAGTCCATGATGAAAATATTAGTAATCCCAATGGATCTTTCAAATATCCGCAGTAGCAGAGAGCAGGATGTGCCATTTTGACAGAGAAGCCTTGAGTGACCGAATGGACTCTCTTTCTCGTGAATGTCCCAGCCCCCTCATTATCTCAACCAATCATGGCTAGGCAAGATTCTGTATTTTCTCTATGTCTAAACAGCTTTGTGATTTCACATTTTATTTATATTTACAGATTACATACAAGTTTGTTATTAAGGAACATGAAAGTTCACATGTTTAAGAAGGCATTTCTGAAGAAAGCATGACATGCAACATACGCCCAGCTTTCTGTAACGGGTCACATATGTCTTCAGAATTTGTCAGGATACGGTTCATATCCACAAAACTCAGAATATGCATTGGACATGGTCTGTATTCTCTAGAATATCACCTGTCGCATGGTGAAATAACCAGAGTAGCCTACCCAACATGAGTGAAACAAACCAGCGGGAAAGTGGCCTCCATTCGCTATTCGAGTGGAGTCCACTTTCCCCTGTTCCTGCCCATCATAATGGGCCATTCCAAATCAAAACTAATTTGACATATTAGTAAAGACAAGAGAACAGCGTGTGCAGCCTGAGGCAAGGAACAGAGAGCAAGCTTTTTTTGCTGACGGGTGTATAAAATCGAGCACACACCCATGCAATCTCCATAGACAAACATTGGCAGTAGAATGGCATTACTGAAGAGCTCAGTGACTTTCAACATGGCACCGTCATTGGATGCCACCTTTCCAACAAGTCAGTTCGTCAAATGTCTGCCCTGCTAGAGCTGCCCCGGTCAGCTGTAAGTGCTATAGTTGTGAAGTGGAAACGTCTAGGAGCAACAACGCCTCAGCCGCGAAGTGGTAGGCCACACAAACTCACAGAACGGGACCGCCGAGTGCTGAAGCGCGTAGCGCGTAAAAATCGTCTGTCCTCTGTTGCAACACTAACTACCGAATTCCAAGCTGCCTCTGGAAGCAACGTCAGCACAATAACTGTTCGTCGGGAGCTTCATGAAATGGGTTTCCATGGCCGAGCAGCCGCACACAAGCCTAAGATCAACATGTGCAATGCCAAGCGTAGGCTGGAGTGGTGTAAAGCTTGCCGCCATTGGACTCTGGAGCAGTGGAATGAGTTCTCTGGAGTGATGAGTCACGCTTCACCATCTGGCAGTCCGACGGACAAATCTGGGTTTGGCGGATACAAGGAGAACGCTACCTGCCCGAATGCATAGTGCCAACTGTAACAACATCATCATCAGCCATTGTAAGGTACTTGACTGTAGGGAGTGATAAATTCAACCTGTCTCTGTCTCTGCTGTTATTGACTGCCCATTCTCACGTATACAGGTTTGTTTGTTATGATTGTCAACCATGGTGACATGTATTATTCAGTGAAAACATCAAAGCTTTGACATGTGGCACATGGAAGGCTGCTCTTAGCTTAAACTCTCCTCTCCACAGAGAAATCAGTGTTTCTTATCACGAACACACACACACACACACACACACTCCATCCACGGAGTCAGAGTAAGGAGAAACATTGGCCAGCAGCCAACTCAGCCCCCTCACTACCTTTCCAATCTATTGTACTCACAACAATAAATCACCTACAGCATAGACTGCTTATAATCTTTGACTTTATCTCAGTTCATATCAACACCAGGGGCCTGTAAATAAGATAATATCTGGATAATGTATCAGGGTGTTTAAGCAGTGAGAAATGTGAGAGTTTTCTGTTGGCAGTAGACACAGTTTCTGCATTAGAGAGACAGTATGGAGCCTGGCAGTAAGACCCGAGTGTCTCTGTGGCCGCTCAAATGCATAACAGTATAACATAGTATGACACAGTCACCTAATGAAACCTCTGAAGCTGTGCCTGGAGTGTGTGTGAGAGTTTGCTTCGTCATCCTGTGTCTTCAGATCAGTAAATATGAAGGAGAGGAGAGGAGAGATGTCAGACTATTTAGAATGCCCCCCACTGTCACAGAGCCAGAATATGGTGGCCTTCAAGGACCAAAATGATACAGTACATCCCTGGTCTAGAAGCTCAGCGTAAACCAACCACAACAAAGAGTATTGAAGCTCAGACTAAATAACACTCAACAACAGCAGATCACTCACCACCTTCCGGAGACATTTGAAACCCCACCTCTTTAAGGAACACCTGGGATAGGATAAAGTAATCCTTCTGTTATAGCAGCAAAGGGGGGACCAACTCCATATTAATGCCCATGATTTTGGAATGAGATGTTTGACGAGCAGGTGTCCACATATTTACCTCAAATACCTCGTACCCCTGCACGTTGATCTGGTACTGGTACTCTCTGTATATAGCTCCATTCATGTGTATTTTATTTTATATATTCATTATTTATTTTATTGTGTTACTATTTTTTATTTAAACGCTGCGTCGTAAAAAGATCCTGATTGAACTGATATAGGGAGTGGGGTGAGGAAATTAAGGTCATTCATAAGCATGATGTTAGCTCTACACAAACGTGTTGGTCTGACACCAATATCATGGTCTCTGCTCAGGTATGCAGACCAACAGAGTAGGTAGCTCCAGTGAGTGACAGGGTGCTATGCTAACCCATCAGGAGACGTGATAAATGTACTGAGACATTAGCGGGCATCTAGGAGACAAACAGCCCCCACAGAGTCTACTGTCAATCATTTAGCACACAGACCGATGACACAAGTGCTAATGAGCTGACAGGATGTGTGTGTGTCCATGTGTGTTAGTTTTACTATCATTGTGGGGACCAGAAGTCCTTATAAGGACAGTAAAACAAGGAAAACATCAGAATAGTCTGGTGGGTGACAATATTAGCCTATCACTTGTGAATGATATATTATCACTTGTGAATGATGCCCAGCGTAAGGCAAGAAACAATGGGCCTCATTCACCAATATCTACCTAAGAATTTTTTAAACTTTGTTCTTAATAAACTCCCTAGGAAAAGTCTACGTCGGATTCATGACATGTTCTTAAACAACAGAATTGTTCGCACCTGTGTTCTTAGGATTGATGAATCCCACATCTTCGTAATTGAAAGCGTGTGCCAGTTGTTCCTAATTAGCATAAGAAAATGCCCCGCAAATTCCCATATAAGGACATGACACTTCAGGGCCGTGTGCAAGAAAAGTTGGAGAATGTCCAAAAGACGCACAGATGGTGGTGGTCCACCGATCACCAAACGAAAAAGGAACTTCAGTAATTCTGAAATAGAAATTCTACTGCAACAGGTAAATGCCAAACGAGGCATAATATTTAGTAGTGTTTCCAGTGGTTTTAAAGCCACCAACAAAACGGAGGCATGGAAGGAGATCACGGATTCCGTGAACTCTGTTTCTGGACAACGTCGCTCAATTGAAGATGTAAAAAAGAAATGGTTTGACTTAAAATCAGAGACCAAAAAATCCATTGCCAAACATAAGAGACATATGCTGACCACTGGAGGGGGGCATGCAGGCCCTGAGTTATCTGAGATTGACCAGCGCATCGGGGCCATTATTGGTGAGACGGCACTCTCAGGTGTGCCATCAGCGGAGCAAGTGGACACTGACCAGGGCCCTACATCAACAGCTTCATATCCTCCAAGGCCATCTCCCACCAGTGAATCAGACGGTAAGCAAGTCTTTCTGAATTTATACAATTTCATGCCATAATTTAACTGAAAGCAACGGTGAAATCATTGGAAAGGAATTTTACACCAGTTTGTCAAACCAAATGTGGGCCTATGTGACTGTGAATGAGTCCTCACCTGAATTCCTAGTTTATTCAGTTTGAAATCCTATTGCTTTTGCAGTAGGCCTATATTGAACAAACTGAAACATCAACAAACAAACAAAATCAGTGCACTGTGACTGTTTTACTTTCAGTATCGTTTTTGTTAGTTACAGATCTCCAATCCAGGCAAACCCCTCTGTGAAGAGGAACCTGACACCATTTGGCCTTCCTGCAGTAGGCCTACCTCTGTACGTGCCCCCAGGTCCCGTCCAACTGCACGTGTCATCTCCGATGCAGTCTTGGATAACCAGGAGCGGATTGCGCAAAGTCTCTGTGAAATCGCTTCTACTCTGGCCACAATATCAGAAACACTCAAAGACATAAACACACATTTAAAAATATAAAGAACGGGCACTGAAACCTGTGTCATTTCATGTGTTTAATTTGTGGTATTTAAAGGACAAAACAAATCAAAAACAAGAAATGATTTGTTGTCTGACTTCCACGCCAAGTCGGTTGTCTGGTCCCAGCAATGGGTCAGGACGCACATCATAGCGATGTCGTGTAACACACAACATGCCATGATTATTCTGCAAACCTAAAAACGGTGTAAAGATTATCAAAAGCTATAAAAACTAAATAAAATGAATTGTTGGAATTAGAAAAGCATTACATGCATAATCGCATTTGCGGTCACTTTTGATAATGGTGTTTTCCTGCTAATGGAACATTCGTGCTTATAGCCTACTACTGTGTGCGCATTTCTGCGCTTATAATGTGAAGAAATAGCCTAATTGTTTATCAACATTTTAAGCTAAATGTTCTGATCTGTTGCGTCAGCCACATTGTGTAAAATGTTTTATTAATTTGAGATCTATCGCATCCCACAACTGTCCCAAACTATGTTTGGAATATTTATTTATTGCACAGAATAGAATAGGTCAACTTTTGTACTATGGGGGATAGTAGATTGACATAGGCTAGTGCTTTTGCTGTTCGTTAGGCCTACTCATCTTGTTGGCTGACGAAAAGTAAATGTGGACAGTTCTTCCAATATCTTCAATATGCACCTCGGAATTGGATAAGGACGCAAGCAGTTGCGTCCCCGATGTGTCTGTCTTCACTTGTAGCCTGTGAGAAAGACCCGATCACGTGATGGAGAGCCATGTGAGTGAGAGGTGCTTCGGAGCGCAACGGCCACTGGCCACAAAAGGCATGGATATTGTTAGGGTGCATTACGGCCACACAAAGGGGATGCTGCCGGGAAATTCAAGGCATTATTAAGTGCTTGTCACATTGTGAATGAGAGACTGATGAAGTGTGTACAGCCTGCGCAAAAAACAAAGCAGAGCTCATGCCTTTCAAGTGACTTTTTTCAAATCATCATTAGAGTCATGCAGCCTAACAATGTATTAAAAATCTAAACATATTGCCCAACGTTTGTAGAACAACTAAAGTTACATTAATAACTCTAAATTAAGCACATAGGAGTACCTATTCATTTGTGAACTGCTCAACACAGAACAGCCGCATGTGCACACTCCCTCAAATCATTTGGAGAAAATAACAGGGGAGTAGGGGAACAGCGGAGTAGGGGAACAGGGGAGTAGGGGAACAGGGGAGTAGGGGAACAGGGGAGTAGGGGAACAGGGGAGTAGGGGAACAGGGGAACAGGGTAGTAGGGGAACAGGGGAACAGGGGAGTAGGGGAACAGGGGAACAGGGGAACGGGGGAGTAGGGGAACAGGGGAGTAGGGGAACAGGGGAACAGGGTAGTAGGGGAACAGGGGAACAGGGGAGTAGGGGAACAGGGGAACAGGGGAGTAGGGGAACAGGGGAGTAGGGGAACAGGGGAACAGGGGAGTAGGGGAACAGGGGAGGCAGTTTTCATTACTACACTATTCATCCATCATGGCAGGGGAGACAGGATGTGTGTGTGTGTGTGTGTGTGTGTGTGTGTGTGTGTGTGTGTGTGTGTGTGTGTGTGTGTGTGTGTGTGTGTGTACCCTGCGGTTAGGGCTAGCCAATTACCGTATAACCGTGTAACCGATAGCTATGGGTGAAGACCGTCATGAAAATGTAATAACCGTCATAACGGTTTTTGTGTAGAATGAACAGCTGACTAAAGATGGGACGGCTGGGCATTTGTGCGGTTGAGTCCGTTTCTGCGGTAACATGGACTCTTAACAACGTCATGAAACTTTGTTGCTCCTTGCTGAAACAAGCAAGGTGTTGTAGCAAACAAGTATTCGGTTGCCTAGGCAATGCCCCCCTCCCTGCAACAGCACACATAGAAATATAATTAATAGAATGTGCTTGGAACCTCTAACCCTGGCAATTTGACTGATAAACTAATGGGTACACTCACAATGGCTGCTTGGTATTGTGATGCAATATTTTCCATGGTAATGTAGAATGTACATTCAAATTATGTTAACTGATGTGGCTCATGCAATGGAATGTAGTTTTTGTAGTCAGTTGAGTTGAATCAACACATCACAGCACAGATTGTCTATGGCAGCACATGCAGTCAGGCGCGGAGGAGAGGAGAAAATGTGTGTCTTAAAAATAAATCATAAGAATAATATATATGCAGTATATATATTTATTTATTTTGCTATTCAAACGGTTATACCGGTGACCGCGGTCATTTGGCTGACCAATTACCGTCATTCAAAATTCCATGACCGCCACAACCCTACCTGCAGTGATGGTAGGCTATGGCAGACATGTAAACCCACAGCCAGATGGTGCTGTGAGAAGTTTGCGCTGCATATGTGTACTGGGCCGAGCCCAGTGTGTGTGTGTGTGTGTGTGTGTGTGTGTGTGTGTACAGACAGGTTTGGTGAGCAGACATCTGTTGAAGGAATAGTGATACCAAACGCCCTCTCTCTCGACTGTGGTATAGATGAGGTACTTCTGTAACCTTGGCCTGGCTTCCAAGAACCCTACTGAGATCCAACAGCATGCACACACACGTACACACACGTACACACGCGCACACACACACACACACACACACACACACACACACACAGACAGACACACCTGGTGCAATTATATTAGGTCTACAGTAGTTCAAAGTTCAGAAGTATGAAAAAGGTAATGGAAACATTCACAACACTTGGATGTTGAACTCTTGAACTCTATTGCACAGGTAGTAAATAATGTAGGTGTTATGACATGTTCTGTTACCAACTCGCATACCTGTGTCCAGAGCTATACAGGATATACAGTATAGAGTTGGGCCAATGCTGTTTCTGTCTGAACATTCCCGAGAGTGCCACTTTCTCCTCCATAGCCGTTGCTAAGTGATAATCAATAAAAAAACGTCAGTTAAATTCTCAGCAACATTTGGAGAATAAAGGCGCTAACATGACAGCCGTTCTAAAACCTGGCTGAACTCTCTCTCTATGCCTTCGTCAAAGTTTTCAGACCCCTTTATTTTTTCCACATTTTGTTACGTTACAGCCTTATTCTAACATGTATTAAATTGTTTTTTTCCCTCATCAATCTACACACAATATCCCATAATGACAAAGCAAAAACTGGTTTTTAGAAATGTTTGCAAATGTATAAAAAACGGAATTATCACATTTACATAAGTATTTAGACCCTTTACTCAGTACTTTGTTGAAGCACCTTTGGCAGCGATTACAGCATTGAGTCTTCTTGGGTATGACTCTACAAGCTTGGCACACCTGTATTTGGGGAGTTTCTCCCATTCTTCTCTGCAGATCCTCTCCAGCTCTGTCAGGTTGGATGAGGAGCGTTGCTGCACAGCTATTTTCAAGTCTCTCCAGAGATGTTCGATCAGGTTCAAGTCTAGTCTCTGGCTGGGCCACTCAAGGACATTCAGAGATTTGTCCCGTAGCCACTCCTGCATTGTCTTGGCTGTGTGCTTAGTGTCGTTGTCCTGTTGGAAGGTGAACCTTCGCCCTAGTCTGAGGTCCTGAGCGCTCTGGAGCAGGTTTTCATCAAGGATCTCTCTGTACTTTGCTCCGTTCATCTTTGCCTCAATCCTGACTAGTCTCCCAGTCCCTGCCTCTGAAAAACATCCCCACAGCATGATTCTGCCACCACCATACTTCACCGTAGGAATGGTGCCAGGTTTCCTCCAGATGTGACGCTTGGCATTCAGGCCAAAGTGTTCAATCTTGGTTTCATCAGACCAGAGAATCTTGTTTCTCATGGTCTGAGAGTCTTTAGGTGCCTTTTGGCAGACTCCAAGCGGGCTGTCATGTGCCTTTTACTGAGGAGTGGCTTCCGTCTGGCCACTCTACCATAAAGGCCTGATTGGTGGATTTTACTGAGTTACAGTTCATAGAAGGAAATCAGTCAATTGAAATACATTTATTAGGCCCTAATATATTAAAACAATGTACCAGACCAGCTGTGTTTTACAACCTGATAGCAATATGTTTTTGACAACCAATAAATGTATTGGTGAGTTATATTAATCATACATTGACCTGCATCCATCTTTTCTGCCAACAATGCCTTAGTGTACGTCATGGACTTTTTAGTCAAATATAACCTATTTTTAAAACCTCTTATAAAGTTGGTTTTCTAGCATAAACTGGGAATTTGATATGTTTGACTGATATTATGATTGTTTGTTTGTTTCATATCTGCAAAGTAGCTAAACCGCTGTCAGTTTCACTTTAAATAGAGAAGAGAGAAGAGGTAGCATTTTGGAAATCCCCATAGGGAAAGCCTGAGTGTAGCAACAGAGCAGGAGAGATGGGGACACTGTGACCAGGGTTATTGATTAGTAGGATAGACCGATACATACTCCACACAGACACACACACATTACTATCCTCACTCACTGTCTCAGTGATATTCACAGAAAAGAAAGGGGCAATATGATACACTTTGGATTGATTAGGATACAATATGTCTGGAACACGTTAGAAAGAGGCATTGAGTGATACTGTGTAAAAGCTTTGTTGTCACTCCTTCTAAACAACACCATTTTTTAAAACTTTGGCAAAGGATAAAGTCTACAAAACTTAGGCCACTCTGTTTGTAACAGATTGTAGTTTTGGGAACAGAAAACTGTATTGAGATCAAATGTTTCATCGATGAGTAAATTATCAGCATGTTGGCCAAATCCATCTAATTCCATCTTCTCCCACTGCTGGACACTGGGTTCCTCTCACTACCATATTTGGTAATAGATCGTGTTTGGTGTCAGATACAGCCTGATCACTCTAAATAGACAGCGATTTCGGAGGTCCTGAAAATGTTGATTTCTTATATGCCTTCCTCTGCGCTCACAATTTTTTTTTTTTTACGATTGACCAGCACTAGGTGCAAACTTGTGATGCTCGGAGCCAGAGTGCGCTGCTTAGGCCCACCCACTTGGGAGCCAGGTTCACCCACTGGGGAGCTAGGCCCAGCCAATCAGAATGAGTTTTTCCCCACAAAAGGGCTTTATTACAGACAGAAATATTCCTCAGAAATACTCCCCTCCCCCTCCTCAGACGATCCCACAGGTGAAGAAGCCGGATGTGGAGGTCCTGGGCTGGCGTGGTTACATGTGGTCTGCGGTTGTGAGGCCGGTTGGATGTACTGCCAAATTCTCTAAAACGAAGTTGGAGTTGGCTTATGGTGGAAATTAACATTAAATTATCTGGCAACAGCTCTGTTGGACATTCCAGCAGTCAGCATGCCAATTGTACGCTCCCTCAAAACTTGAGACATCTGTGGCATTGTGTTGTGTGACAAAACTGCACATTTTAGAGTGGCCTTTTATTGTCCCCAGCACAAGGTGCACCTGTGTAATGATCATTCTGTTTAATCAGCTTCTTGATATGCCCCTGTCAGGTGGATGCATTATCTTGGCAAAGGAGAAATGCCCACTAACAGGGATGTAAACAAATTGTGCAAAACATCTTTGAGAAATATGCTTTTTGTGCTTATGGAACATTTCTGGGACCATGAAAATTGGGACCAACACTTTACATGTTGCGTTTATATTTTTGTTCAGTATATATATGGCTCTGCCTGCGTTTTTCTTTCCATGTGAGCTATAACATCTCTCAAGCCGTAACCATAACTATTGGGATGAACAACGTTAACCCTGACCTTAGATCAGTGTTGTGTCAATCTGCTGCCTTTGACTGAGCAGCTGACAGAACAGCAGTAGGATTATCTCACCCAACCTGCTACACTGCCCCCTGCTGCCCTGGCTCAGTGTGCACACACAGCACACATAACACACACACAAACACTAATGTACTGTACACACACTCACAGACACACACACACCAGAAGGGAAATGATGCCGCTGTGGCATGTTTTTATGTTTTATAACAGACTGATCTGGTATGCGGGAAATGGTGTGTCGGTGAGGAAGATCGAGGATGTTGACATGGGCATTGTGATATTCTGTAAATGTATGTGATGAGGAACATCCCCTGTGGTCATTCTGGAAGTTCTCACACACCTCATGTTACGCTCACAGAGATTTGGTGAGAGAGCGGCTAAAGCAGAAGCTCCATGCTTATTAAGCATTACTACTGTAGGGGAGTTCCATGCAACACTGTTAGCCACTTCTGCTCCCATGCAAAGATCCATTGTCCAAGATGTCTAAAAATTATTCTGGTGCATTTATACTGAACAAACATACACTGCTCAAAAAAATAAAGGGAACACTAAAATAACACATCCTAGATCTGAATGAATGAAATAATCTTATTAAATACTTTTTTCTTTACATAGTTGAATGTGCTGACAACAAAATCACACAAAAATTATCAATGAAAATCAAATGTATCAACCCATGGAGGTCTGGATTTGGAGTCACCCTCAAAATTAAAGTGGAAAACCACACTACAGGCTGATCCAACTTTGATGTAATGTCCTTAAAACAAGTCAAAATGAGGCTCAGTAGTGTGTGTGGCCTCCACGTGCCTGTATGACCTCCCTACAACGCCTGGGCATGCTCCTGATGAGGTGGTGGATGGTCTCCTGAGGGAACTCCTCCCAGACCTGGACTAAAGCATCCGCCAACTCCTGGACAGTCTGTGGTGCAACGAGGCGTTGGTGGATGGAGCGAGACATGATGTCCCAGATGTGCTCAATTGGATTCAGGTCTGGGGAACGGGCGGGCCAGTCCATAGCATCAATGCCTTCCTCTTGCAGGAACTGCTGACACACTCCAGCCACATGAGGTCTAGCATTGTCTTGCATTAGGAGGAACCCAGGGTCAACTGCACCAGCATATGGTCTCACAAGGGGTCTGAGGATCTCATCTCGGTACCTAATGGCAGTCAGGCTACCTCTGACGAGCACATGGAGGGCTGTGCGGCCCCCCAAAGAAAAGCCACCCCACACCATGACTGACCCACCGCCAAACCGGTCATGCTGGAGGATGTTGCAGGCAGCAGAACGTTCTCCACGGCGTCTCCAGACTCTGTCACGTCTGTCACGTGCTCAGTGTGAACCTGCTTTGCCAATCTTGGTGTTCTCTGGCAAATGCCAAACATCCTGCACGGTGTTGGGCTGTAAGCACAACCCCCACCTGTGGACGTCGGGCCCTCATACCACCCTCATGGAGTCTGTTTCTGACCGTTTGAGCAGACACATGCACATTTGTGGCCTGCTGGAGGTCATTTTGCAGGGCTCTGGCAGTGCTCCTCCTTGCACAAAGGCGGAGGTAGCGGTCCTACTGCTGGGTTGTTGCCCTCCTACGGCCTCCTCCACGTCTCCTGAAGTACTGGCCTGTCTCCTGGTAGCGCCTCCATGCTCTGGACACTACGCTGACAGACACAGCAAACCTTCTTGCCACAGCTCGCATTGATGTGCCATCCTGGATGAGCTGCACTACCTGAGCCACTTGTGTGGGTTGTAGACTCCGTCTCATGCTACCACTAGAGTGAAAGCACCACCAGCATTCAAAAGTGACCAAAACATCAGCCAGGAAGCATAGGAACTGAGAAGTGGTCTGTGGTCACCACCTGCAAAACCAGTCCTTTATTGGGGGTGTCTTGCTAATTGCCTATAATTTCCACCTGTTGTCTATTCCATTTGCACAACAGCATGTGAAATGTATTGTCAATCAGTGTTGCTTCCTAAGTGGACAGTTTGATTTCACAGAAGTGTGATTGACTTGGAGTTACAAGTGTTCCCTTAATTTTTTTGAGCAGTGTATAAACGCAACATGCAACAATTTCAAAGATTTTACTGAGTTACAGTTCATATAAGGAAATCAGTCAATTGAAATAAATTCATTAAACCCTAATCTATGGATTTCTGTTGGTCACAGATACTTTTTAAAAAAGGTAGGGGAATGGATCAGAAAACCAGTCAGTATCTGGTATGGCCACAATTTGCCTCATGCAGCGTGACACATCTCCTTCACATAGGTGATTGTGGCCTGTGGAATGTTGTCCCACTCCTCTTCAATGGCTGTGCGAAGTTTCTGGATATTGGTGGGAACTGGAACATGCTGTCGTACACGTCGATCCAGAGCATCCCAAACATGTTCAATGGGTGACATGTCTGGTGAGTATGCAGGCCATGGAAGAACTGGGACATTTTCAGCTTCCAGCAATTGTGTACAGATCCGACATGAAACATGAGGTGATGGTGGTGGATGAATGGCACGACAATGGGCCTCAGGATCTCGTCACAGTCTCTCTACCACACTGTGTCTCCCTGTGGACCCCATTACCAGGCTCAATTAGTGGACTAGTCTGGACCTCAACCAACATCCCCTGGGCACAGGAGACACACACACACACACACACTTTCCTTTGGACTTGTCTGGCAGTGTGTGGCAGTTGTCCTGCTCCTCTCTCCTCCTCATTTTCAGTTGGCCAGTATGTCATTCATGGACAACAACTCTCCCTCTGTTTGTTATTTAAAATGTCCGCCCAATTATAGTATTAGGAACAGTTCATTGTTAATGATAACGATGTGGAAGGATTTTGTTTTCACCAGGCAAACCATGGATTGATTCAATAGGGAGCATTTTCAGAAATGTATGGCCTTCAGTGGATAAAGTGCTACTTTTAATGGGGCAATATGCAGTTGCTACATCCATTTTTGAAGTTTTAGATATGATGATCCCGTTGATTCTTGAAGAATATAACTTGTAAATGCCTCATTAGACTCATTAGCTTAGTTCAACTGTCATACCCCATCATAACCCAAAGTAAATGTAAACAAACACTCTACAGCCTCAACATGGTTATAACTGTAAGTATGATATCATGGAGGGTCAGTCCTTGCATCCATAGCTCGGTCTATGAATCTGAGAGTGGTTACATTTCTCCATTACTGAAACAGTGGCGGTAGTACGCTTTGTTATTGTTTCAACTGCGGATTGCCCCTTTAAGTGGCACTGACCCTGCAGTATAAACAATAGCTACAGCCCTGCTACTCTCTGTTGCCCTTGAATCCTTGTATCACCCCAGTGTGTATGTGTGTTTTTACGCACATCTGTCACTGTCTCTCTACCAGATGAGCTAAATGACTTCTATACGCGCTTCGAGGCAAGCAACACTGAAGCATGCATGAGAGCACCAGCTGTTCTGGACGACTGTGTGATCATGCTTGCCGTAGCCGATGTGAGTAAGACCTTTAAACAGGTCAACATTCACAAGGCCACAGAACTAGACGGATTACCAGGATGTGTACTCCGAGCAACTGGCAAGTGTTTTCACTGATATTTTCTACCTGTCCCTGGCCGAGTAATACCTACATGTTTCAAACAGACCACCATAGTCCCTGTGCCCAAGAACACCAAGGTAACCTGCCTAAATGAATACCAACCCGTAGCACTCACATCTGTAGCCATGAAGTGCTTTGAAAGGCTGGTCATGGCTCACATCAACACCATCATCCCAGAAACCCTAGACCCACTCCAATTTGCATACCGCACCGACAGATCCACAGATGACACAATCTCTATTGCTATTGCACTCAACACTGCCCTTTCCCACCTGGACAAAAGGAACACCTATGTGAGAATGCTATTCATTGACTACAGCTCAGCGTTCAACATCATAATGCCCTCAAAGCTCATTACTAAGCTAAGTACCCTTGGACTAAACACCTCCCTCTGCAACTGGACCCTGGACTTCCTGACAGGCAGCCCCCAGGTGGTAAGGGTAGGCAACAAAACATCTGCACGCTGATCCAACACGGGAGCTCCTCAGGGGTGAGTGCTTAGTCCCCTCCTGTACTCCCTGTTCACCCATGACTGCGTGGCCAAGCACGACTCCAACACCATCATTAAGTTTGCAGACGACACAACGGTGGTAGGCCTGATCACCGACAACGATGAGAAAGCCTATATGGAGGAGGTCAGAGACCTGGAAGTGTGGTGCCAGGACAACAACCTCTCCCTCAATGTGATCAAGACAAAGGAGATGATCGTGGACTACAGGAAAAGGAGGGCCGAGCACGCCCCCATTCTCATCTACAGGCTGTAGTGGAGCAGATTGAGAGCTTCAAGTTCCTTGGTGTCCACATCACCAACAAACTATCATGGTCCAAACACACCAAGACAGTCGTGAAGATGGCATGACAATGTCTATTCCCCCTCAGGAGACTGAAAAGATTTGGCATGGGTCCTCAGATCCTCAAAAAGTTATACAGCTGCACCATCGAGAGCATCCTGACTGGTTACATCACCGCCTGGTATGGCAACTACAGCTCAGCGCACAGGGCGGCAGGTAGCTTAGTGGTTAAGAGCGTTGTGCCAGTAACCGAAAGGTCGCTGGTTCTAATCCCCGAGCCGACTAGGTGAAAAATCTGTCGATGTGCCCTTAAGCAAGGCACTTAACCCTAATTGCTCCTGTAAGTCGCTCTGGATAAGAGCGTCTGCTAAATGACGTAGATGTAGATGATGTAGATGCAACTACTCGGCTTCTGACCACAAGGCGCCACAGAGGGTAGTGCGTACGGCCCAGTACATCACTGGGGCCAAGCTTCCTGCCATCCAGGACCTCAGTACCAGGTGGTGTCAGAGGAAGGCCCTAAAAATTGTCAAAGACTCCAGCCACTCTAGTCATAGACTGTTCTCTCTGCTACCGCACGGCAAGCGGTACCAGAGTGCCAAGTCTACGTCCAAAAGGGTTCTTAACTGCTTCAACCCCCAAGCCATAAGACTGCTGAACAGCTAATCAAATGGCTACCCGGACTATTTGCTACCCGGACGCTGCTGCTACTCGCTATCTATTATCTATGTATAGTCACTTTACCCCTACCTACATGGACATATTACCTAAATTACCTGGACTAACCTGTACCCCCGCACATTGACTCGGTACCGGTACCCCCTGTATATAGCCTCGTTATTGTTATTTTATTGTTGCTCTTCTATTTTTTACTTCAGTTTATTCAGTAAAAAAAAATCTTAACTCTTATTCTTCTTAAAACTGCATTTTTGGTTAAGTGCTTGTAAGTAAGCATTTCACGTTAAGGTCTACACCTGTTGTATTCGGCACGTGACAATACAATTTGATTTGACTTGATTTGTATGTGTGTAGAGCTGCAGTGGTCTTCCCATCTGTCTGTCAGGGTCAGAGGGCACCATCTGTCTGTCAGGGTCAGAGGGCACCATCTGTCTGTCAGGGTCAGAGGGCACCATCTGTCTGTCAGGGTCGGAGGGCACCATCTGTCTGTCAGGGTCGGAGGTCACCATCTGTCTGTCAGGGTCGGAGGGCACCATCGGGTCTGTCAGGGTCGGAGGGCACCATCGGGTCTGTCAGGGTCAGAGGGCACCATCGGGTCTGTCAGTGCACCATCTGTCTGTCAGGGTCGGAGGGCACCATCTGTCTGTCAGGGTCTGAGGGCACCATCTGTCTGTCAGGGTCAGAGGGCACCATCGGGTCTGTCAGGGTCGGAGGGCACCATCTGTCTGTCAGGGTCGGAGGGCACCATCTGTCTGTCAGGGTTGGAGGGCACCATCTGTCTGTCAGGGTCGGAGGGCACCATCGGGTCTGTCAGGGTCGGAGGGCACCATCGGGTCTGTCAGGGTCAGAGGGCACCATCGGGTCTGTCAGTGCACCATCTGTCTGTCAGGGTCGGAGGGCACCATCTGTCTGTCAGGGTCAGAGGGCACCATCTGTCTGTCAGGGTCAGAGGGCACCATCTGTCTGTCAGGGTCAGAGGGCACCATCTGTCTGTCAGGGCAAGAGGGCACCATCGGGTCTGTCAGGGTCGGAGGGCACCATCTGTCTGTCAGGGTCAGAGGGCACCATCTGTCTGTCAGGGTCAGAGGGCACCATCGGGTCTGTCAAGGTCGGAAGGGCACCATCTGTCTGTCAGTGCACCATCTGTCTGTCAGGGTCAGAGGGCACCATCTGCCTGTCAGGGTCGGAGGGCACCATCTGCTGTTCAGTAATGATGTCGTCATCACTGGCCGACTGGGCCTCTTTCATGCCTCTGCAGTCAACAGTTGAAGTCAAAGTTATTTATGAGATGTGTATATATATATAAATTATATGAGAGAGAGATGATGATGAGGTGAAATTAGAAAGTTGCGACCTCTTGATCTTTGGTGTGTACTAGAAACTGTGACTGAACCCCTTATTAGCTCAGATCCGTGAACGATGCACAAACCCGAACACAGCGGTGAGACTTTCCCACCTCGGTCTCCGCACACACAGCCTTTGAACACGTCCCTCTGCTCTGCTTTGTTCTTTCCCTCCAAAATGGTTTTAGCTTTTATCCGCGACAATGCTAACTAGCATTTGCCTGCTAGGGAAATGAAAACACAACACTGTCCTTAAAAAAAACTGTTTATGTTTCTCTAGATGGGCTGAGACGTGTTAGCGTTGCGCTAATCTTGGCTAATTAACCTCATCAATCTGCCAGGGTGTACAGTGAGGGAAAAAAGTATTTGATCCCCTGCTGATTTTGTACGTTTGCCTACTGACAAAGAAAGGATCAGTCTATAATTTTAATGGTAGGTTTATTTGAACAGTGAGAGACAGAATAACGACAAAATAATCCAGAACAATGCATGTCAAAAATGTTATATATTGATTTGCATTTTAATGAGGGAAATAAGTATTTGACCCCCTCTCAATCAGAAAGATTTCTGGCTCCCAGGTGTCTTTTATACAGGTAACGAGCTGAGATTAGGAGCACACTCTTAAAGGGGGTCAAATACTTATTACCTGTATAAAAGACCCCTGTCCACAGAAGCAATCAATCAATCAGATTCCAAACTCTCCACCATGGCCAAGACCAAAGAGCTCTCCAAGGATGTCAGGGTCAAGATTGTAGACCTACACAAGGCTGGAATGGGCTACAAGACCATCGCCAAGCAGCTTGGTGAGAAGGTGACAACAGTTGGTGCGATTATTTGCAAATGGAAGAAACACAAAATAACTGGCAATCTCCCTCGGCCTGGGGCTCCATGCAAGATCTCACCTCGTGGAGTTGCAATGATCATGAGAACGGTGAGGAATCAGCCCAGAACTACATGGGAGGATCTTGTCAATGATCTCAAGGCAGCTGGGACCATAGTCACCAAGAAAACAATTGGTAACACACTACGCCGTGAAGGACTAAAATCCTGCAGCGCCCGCAAGGTCCCCCTGCTCAAGAAAGCACATATACAGGGCCGTCTGAAGTTTGCCAATGAACATCTGAATGATTCAGAGGAGAACTGGGTGAAAGTGTTGTGATCAGATGAGACCAAAATTGAGCTCTTTGGCATCAACTCAACTCGCCGTGTTTGGAGGAGGAGGAATGCTGCCTATGATCCCACGAACACCATCCCCACCGTCAAACATGGAGGTGGAAACATTATGCTTTGGGGGTGTTTTTCTGCTAAGGGGACAGGACAACTTCACCGCATCAAAGGGACGATGGATGGGGCCATGTACCGTCAAATCTTGGGTGAAAACCTCCTTCCTTCAGCCAGGGCATTGAAAATGGGTCGTGGATGGGTATTCCAGCATGACAATGACCCAAAACACACGGCCAAGGCAAGAAAGGAGTGGCTCAAGAAGAAGCACATTAAGGTCCTGGAGTGGCCTAGCCAGTCTCCAGACCTTAATCCCATAGAAAATCTGTGGAGGGAGCTGAAGGTTCAAGTTGCCAAACGTCAGCCTCGAAACCTTAATGACTTGGAGAAGATCTGCAAAGAGGAGTGGGACAAAATCCCTCCTGAGATGTGTGCAAACCTGGTGGCCAACTACAAGAAACGTCTGACCTCTGTGATTGCCAACAAGGGTTTTGCCATCAAGTACTAAGTCATGTTTTGCAGAGGGGTCAAATACTTATTTCCCTCATTAAAATGCAAATTAATTTATAACATTTTTGACATGCGTTTTTCTGGATTTTTTGGTTGTTATTCTGTCTCTCACTGTTCAAATAAACCTACCATTAAAATTATAGACTGATCATGTCTTTGTCAGTGGGCAAACGTACAAAATCAGCAGGGGATCAAATACTTTTTTCCCTCACTGTATGGTACCCTGTTGTAGCTAGCTAAGCTACTTTAAGCAGTCCATTGATTTCAGATCAAAAACATGTTAGTCTACTGTAATTATTGTATACTTCTATCAGCCTGTCATGTGTGAAGTGTTTTACAAACAGTTTTGCTCTGCTGTTGTTGAGTGTGATTTAGTCTGAGCTTCAATACTCCTTGTTGTGGTTGGTTTAGGCTGAGCTTCTAGACCAGTAGTGTACTGTATCATTTTGGTCCTTGAAGGCCACCGTATTCTGGCTCTGTGACAGTGGGGGGCATTCTAAATAGTCTGACATCTCTCCTCTCCTCTCCTTCATATTTACTGATCTGAAGACACAGGATGACGAAGCAAACTCTCACACACACACACACTCCAGGCACAGCTTCAGAGGTTTCATTAGGTGACTGTGTAATATTGTGTTATACTGTTATGCATTTGAGCGGCCACAGAGACACTCGGGTCTTACTGCCAGGCTCCATACTGTCTCTCTAATGCAGAAACTGTGTCTACTGCCAACAGAAAACTCTCACATTTCTCACTGCTTAAACACCCTGATACATTATCCAGATATTATCTTATTTACAGGCCCCTGGTGTTGATATGAACTGAGATAAAGTCAAAGATTATAAGCAGTCTATGCTGTAGGTGATTTATTGTTGTGAGTACAATAGATTGGAAAGGTAGTGAGGGGGCTGAGTTGGCTGCTGGCCAATGTTTCTCCTTACTCTGACTCTGTGTGTGTGTGCGTGTGTGTTCGTGTGTGTGTGTGTTTGTTTGTGTGTGTGTGTGTGTGTGTGTGTATACGTACGCAATAAGAAAAACTCTCCTCTCCACAGAGAAATCAGTGTAAGCTAAGAGCAGTCTTCCATGTCCTACATGTCAAAGCTTTGATGTTTTCACTGAATAATACATGTCACCATGGTTGACAATCATAACAAACAAACCTGTATACGTGAGAATGGGCAGTCAATAACAACAGAGACAGGTTGAATTTATAATAATATAATATATAATATGCCATTTAGCAGACACTTTTATCCAAAGCGACTTACAGTCATGCGTGCATACATTTGTACGAATGGGTCACTACAGTCAAGTACCTTACCATGGTTACTGAGTGCTGATGATGACAATGATGACGACGATGATGATGATGATGACGATGATGATGACGATGGTGACGACGATGATGATGATGACGACGATGATGATGATGACGATGACGATGATGACGACGATGATGATGACGAAGATGATGACGACAACAATGACGATGATGACGACGATGACGATGATGACGACGATGATGATGACGATGATGATGACGACGATGATGAAGAAGATGATGATGATGATGATGATGACGATGACGACGATGAAGATGATGATGACATTTGTTGTATGATTCAGGTTATAGTACAGCTACAGTAAATCATTGGCTACTTTACTGTACCTTGAGTTTCCAATTGGTGGCTAACTGTCCCCACCTACCCCTCAGACAGTTACAGAATACTGTAGCTAGTCACAAAGCTAGCATTGCATGTGTGTGCGTACACATGCATGTGTGTATGTGTGCCTGTGTGTGTGTGTGTGTGTGTGTGTGTGTGGTTGGTAGGAAGGAAGCCTGTACCAGTATACTGTATGTGGGTGAGCTGGATGGAGTGTGTGAGGACACTGTGCTCCAGCTGCAGTCTGGAGAGGACTATACATATCCTCCCCAACCAGGGCATGGCTCTCTGAACCAGGTCACTGTGGAGTTTCTCTCTGAACCAGGTCACTGTGGAGTTTATCTCTCTCTCTGAACCAGGTCACTGTGGAGTTTCTCTCTGAACCAGGTCACTGTGGAGTTTATCTCTCTCTCTGAACCAGGTCACTGTGGAGTTTCTCTCTGAACCAGGTCACTGGGGAGTTTCTCTCTGAACCAGGTCACTGTGGAGTTTATCTCTCTCTCTGAACCAGGTCACTGTGGAGTTTCTCTCTGAACCAGGTCACTGTGGAGTTTTTCTCTCTGAACCAGGTCACTGTGGAGTTTATCTCTCTCTCTGAACCAGGTCACTGTGGAGTTTCTCTCTGAACCAGGTCACTGTGGAGTTTATCTCTCTCTCTGAACCAGGTCACTGGGGAGTTTCTCTCTGAACCAGGTCACTGTGGAGTTTATCTCTCTCTCTGAACCAGGTCACTGTGGAGTTTCTCTCTGAACCAGGTCACTGTGGAGTTTATCTCTCTCTCTGAACCAGGTCACTGGGGAGTTTCTCTCTGAACCAGGTCACTGTGGAGTTTATCTCTCTCTCTGAACCAGGTCACTGGGGAGTTTCTCTCTGAACCAGGTCACTGGGGAGTTTCTCTCTCTCTCTGAACCTGGTCACTGGGGAGTTTCTCTCTGAACCAGGTCACTGTGGAGTTTCTCTCTGAACCAGGTCAATGAGGAGTTTCTCTCTGAACCAGGTCACTGGGTAGTTTCTCTCTGAACCAGGTCACTGGGGAGTTTCTCTCTGAACCAGGTCACTGTGGAATTTCTCTCTGAACCAGGTCAATGGGGAGTTTCTCTCTGAACCAGGTTACTGGGGAGTTTCTCTCTGAACCAGGTCACTGGGAAGTTCCTCTCTGAACCAGGTCACTGTGGAGTTTCTCTCTGAACCAAGTCACTGTGGAGTTTCTCTCTGAACCAGGTCAGTGGGTAGTTTTCTCTGAACCAGGTCACTGGGGAGTTTCTCTCTGAACCAGGTCAGTGGGGAGTTTATCTCTGAACCAGGTCAATGAGGAGTTTCTCTCTGAACCAGGTCACTGTGGAGTTTCTCTCTGAACCAGGTCACTGGGGAGTTTCTCTCTGAACCAGGTCACTGGGGAATTTCTCTCTGAACCAGGTCAGTGGGGAGTTTCTCTCTGAACCAGGTCACTGTGGAGTTTCTCTCTGAACCAGTTCACTGTGGAGTTTCTCTCTGAACCAGTTCACTGTGGAGTTTCTCTCTGAACCAGGTCAGTTGGGAGTTTCTCTCTGAACCAGGTCAATGTGGAGTTTCTCTCTGAACCAGGTCACTGTGGAGTTTCTCTCTGAACCAGGTCACTGTGGAGTTTCTCTCTGAACCAGGTCACAGTGGAGTTTCTCTCTGAACCAGGTCACTGTGGAGTTTCTCTCTGAACCTCTCTGTCAATAGCGTCTCAAATGGGTTGGCTCCCTATTCCTTATAGTAGTGCACTACTTTTGGCCAGATGCCTTTGTGCCCGCCAGAGAAGGTTCCTCTCTAAAGTTTCTTCCTACTTGAGTTTTTGCCACTTTGTCCTCTCATTCAACTCAGTTTGTGATTCTGTATATACCCTGAACAAAAATATAAACGCAACATGTAACAATTTCAAAGGTTTTACTGAGTTATAGTTCATATAAGGAAATCAGTTAATTGAAATAAATTCATTAGGCCCTAATCTATGGATTTCACATGACTGGGAATACATATACAGTGAGGGAAAAAAGTATTTGATCCCTGCTGATTTTGTACGTTTGCCCACTGACAAAGACATGATCAGTCTATCATTTTAATGGTAGGTTTATTTGAACAGTGAGAGACAGAATAACAACAAAAAAATCCAGAAAAACGCATGTCAAAAATGTTATAAATTGATTTGCATTTTAGTGAGGGAAATAAGTATTTGACCCCTCTGCAAAACATGACTTAGTACTTGGTGGCAAAACCCTTGTTGGCAATCACAGAGGTCAGACGTTTCTTGTAGTTGGCCACCAGGTTTGCACACCTCTCAGGAGGGATTTTGTCCCACTCCTCTTTGCAGATCTTCTCCAAGTCATTAAGGTTTCGAGACTGACATTTGGCAACTCGAACCTTCAGCTCCCTCCACAGATTTTCTATGGGATTAAGGTCTGGAGACTGGCTAGGCCACTCCAGGACCTTAATGTGCTTCTTCTTGAGCCACTCCTTTGTTGCCTTGGCCGTGTGTTTTGGGTCATTGTCATGCTGGAATACCAATCCACGACCCATTTTCAATGCCCTGGCTGAGGGAAGGAGGTTCTCACCCAAGATTTGACGGTACATGGCCCTGTCCATCGTCCCTTTGATGCGGTGAAGTTGTCCTGTCCCCTTAGCAGAAAAACACCCCCAAAGCATAATGTTTCCACCTCATGTTTGACGGTGGGGATGGTGTTCTTGGGGTCATAGGCAGCATTCCTCCTCCTCCAAACACGGCGAGTTGAGTTGATGCCAAAGAGCTCGATTTTGATCTCATCTGACCACAACACTTTCACCCAGTTCTCCTCTGAATCATTCAGATGTTCATTGGCAAACTTCAGACGGCCCTGTATATGTGCTTTCTTGAGCAGGGGGACCTTGCGGGCGCTGCAGGATTTCAGTCCTTCACGGCGTAGTGTGTTACCAATTGTTTTCTTGGTGACTATGGTCCCAGCTGCCTTGAGATCATTGACAACATCCTCCCATGTAGTTCTGGGCTGATTCCTCACCGTTCTCATGATCATTGCAACTCCACGAGGTGAGATCTTGCATGGAGCCCCAGGCCAAGTTAGATTGACAGTTATTTTGTGTTTCTTCCATTTGCGAATAATCGCACCAACTGTTGTCACCTTCTCACCAAGCTGCTTGGCGATGGTCTTGTAGCCTATTCCAGCCTTGTGTAGGTCTACAATCTTGTCCCTGACATCCTTGGAGAGCTCTTTGGTTTTGGCCATGGTGGAGAGTTTGGAATCTGATTGATTGATTGCCTCTGTGGACAGGTGTCTTTTATACAGGTAACAAGCTGAGATTAGGAGCACTCCCTTTAAGAGTGTGCTCCTAATCTCAGCTCGTTACCTGTATAAAAGACACCTGGGAGCCAGAAATCTTTCTGATTGAGAGGGGGTCAAATACTTATTTCCCTCATTAAAATGCAAATCAATTTATAACATTTTTGACATGCGTTTTTCTGGATTTTTTTGTTGTTATTCTGTCTCTCACTGTTCAAATAAACCTACCATTAAAATCATAGACTGATCATTTCTTTGTCAGTGGGCAAACGTACAAAATCAGCAGGGATCAAATACTTTTTTCCCTCACTGTATGCATCTGTTGGTCACAGATACATTCTTTAAAAAGGTAGGCGCGTGGATCAGAAAACCAGTAAGTATCTGGTGTGACCACTATTTGCCTCATGCAAATGGGTTGATCAGGCTGTTGATTGTGGCCTGTTGAATGTTGTCCCACTCCTCTTCAATGGCTGTACGAAGTTGCTGGATATTGGGGGGAACTGGAACACGCTGTCGTACACATAAATCCAGAGCATCCCAAACATGCTCGATGGGTGACATGTCTGGTGAGTATGCAGGTCAAGGAAGAATTGGGAAATGTTCAGCTTCCAGGAATTGTGTACGGATCCGACATGGGGCCATGCATTATCATGCTGAAAATTAGGTGATGGCGATGGATGAATGGCACGACAATGGGCCTCAGGATCTCGTCACGGTATCTCTGTGCATTCAAATTGCCATGGATAAAATGCAATTGTGTTCGTTGTCTGTAGCTTATGCCTGCCCATACCATAACCCCACCGCCACCATGGGGCACTCTGTTTACCGCCACCATGGAGCACACTTCTCCAGTGTGCCAGTGGCCATCAAAGTTGAGCATTTGCCCACTGAAGTCGGTTACGACGCCGAACTGCAGTCAGGTCAAGACCCTGGTAAGGACGACAAGCATGCAGATGAGCTTCCCTGAGATGGTGTCTGACAGTTTGTGCAGAAATTCTTCGGTTGTGCAAACCCACAGTTTCATCAGCTGTCCGGGTGGCTGGTCTCAGACGATCCCGCAGGTGAAGAAGCCGGATGTGGAGGTCCTGGGCTGGCGTGGTTACACGTGGTCTGCGGTTGTGTGGCCGGTTGGACGTACTGCCACATTTTCTAAAGCAACAATGGTAGAGAAATTAACATTCAATGCCCTGGCAACAGCTCTGGTGGACATTCCTGCAGTCAGCATGCCAATTGCACGCTCCCTCAACTTGAGACATTTACATTTAAGTCATTTAGCAGACGCTCTTATCCAGAACAATTAGTGTTAAGTGCCTTGCTCAAGGGCACATCGACAGATTTTTCACCTAGTCGGCTCAGGTATTAGAACCACTGACCTTTCGGTTACTGGCACAACGCTCTTAACCACTAAGCTACCTGCCAACCCATCTGTGACAGACATCTGTGGCATTGTGTTGTGTGACATTTTAGAGTGGCCTTTTATTGTCCCCAGCACAAGGTACACCTGTGTAATGATCATGCTGTTTAATATATTATATATATTTATACTGATGCTGGCCTTATACTGTCTGTCTACTGAGATATGACCGTTATGGTCTGTTGCATAAAGGAATTTGCAGTCTATAAGTCTTATCATGATGTAATGTGCTGAATCACACAGGCAATACATGATGAGATGTGAGAACATCAAAACAGACTCAGACTGGGTCTCATATACATACCGAGATGGGAAATATATAGACTGTTGGGGAATATTAACAAGAACACTGAAATCTTCAAGAAGAGTTCGAAATCTATTACTGTAAGTGATACAGGTTGTGTACTGTAGTTTGTAGGAATCTCGGCTGATATACTTTCTCGGCTGATATACCCTCCCTCCCTCCATCTTTCTCTCCCTCTCCCTTCCTCCCCCTCATTCCCCCCCCCCCCCCCCCCATCTCTCCAGTATGATTTGATAGAGCTGTTGGGTAAAGGCGTGCAGCCCAGCCCCTGTACAGTGCTGTGGTTATCAGTATGTATGAGTGTATATTTGAATATGAACTGAAAGGACTATTACAGGGTAATTTCACGCCCCACAGGAGATCTAATGTCTTCTTCCCTCTATAGAGATTAGGTTGTCACCTCTCACTTTCTCCTCTGTCTCTCTGATTCCCCCTCTCTCTTTCCTTCCTTCTCCCTCTCTCTCTCTCTCCTTCCTTCTCCCCCTCTCTCTGTCCTTCCTTCTCCCCCTCTCTCTCTCCTTCCTTCTCCCCCTCTCTCTCTCCTTCCTTCTCCCTCTCTCTCTCCTTCCTTCTCCCTCTCTCTCTCCTTCCTTCTCCCCTCTCTCTCTCCTTCCTTCTCCCTCTCTCTCTCCTTCCTTCTCCCTCTCTCTCTCCTTCCTTCTCCCTCTCTCTCTCCTTCCTTATCACTCTCTCTCTCCTTCCTTCTCCCTCTCTCTCTCCTTCATTCTCTCTCTCTCTCTATCTCTCTCCTTCCTTCTCCCTCTCTCTCCTTCCTTCTCCTTCTCTCTCTCCTTCCTTTTCCCTATCTCTCTCCTTCCTTCTCCCTCTCTCTCTCCTTCCTTCTCCCTCTCTCTTTCCTTCCTTCTCCCTCTCTCTCTCCTTCCTTCTCACTCTCTCTCTCCTTCCTTCTCCCTCTCTCTCTCCTTCCTTCTCTCTCTCTCCTTCCTCCTTCCACTCTCTACTCCTTCCTTCTCCCTCTCTCTCTCCTTCCTTCTCCCCTCTCTTTTTCCTTCCTTCTCCCCCTCTCTCTCTCCTTCCTTCTCCCTCTCTCTCTCCTTCCTTCTCCCTCTCTCTCTCCTTCCTTCTCCCTCTCTCTCCTTCCTTCTCCCTCTCTCTCTCCTTCCTTCTCCCTCTCTCTCTCATTCCTTCTGTCTCTCTCTCTATCTCTCTCCTTCCTTCTCCCTCTCTCTCCGTCCTTCTCCTTCTCTCTCTCCTTCCTTTTCCCTATCTCTCTCCTTCCTTCTCCCTCTCTCTCTCCTTCCTTCTCACTCTCTATCTCCTTCCTTCTCCCTCTCTCTCTCCTTCCTTCTCTCTCTCTCCTTCCTCCTTCCTCTCTCTCTCTCCTTCCTTCTTCCTCTCTCTCTCTCCTTCCTTCTCCCTCTCTCTCTCCTTCCTTCTCCCTCTCTCTCTCCTTCCTTCTCCCTCTCTTTCTCTCATTTCTTACTCATTTTCTACCTATCTCTCTCCCCTCCTCCTCACTTTCCTATTCTCTTCCTCTATCTCTCTCCTCTCTTTTCTCTCTCTATTGCATTCTCCTTTTTCTCCCTATCTGTCTCTCGCTCTCTCTCTCTCTCTCTCTCTCTCTCTCTCTCTCTCTCTTTGCCTTTTCTCCCTCTGCTAAATTTACCTGTCTTTCACACATTCTCTCTCTCTCTGTATTTAGTCTTTCTCTTCTCCCCTCTCCACATCTTTTCCTTTTCAATCTCCGCTCTCCATAGCCTCTCCATGGCCTCTCCATGGCCTCTCCATGGCCTCTCCATTGCCTCTCCATAGCCTCTCCATGGCCTCTCCATGGCCTCTCCATGGCCTCTACATGGCCTCTCCATGGCCTCTCCATGGCCTCTCCATGGCCTCTCCATGGCCTCTCCATTGCCTCTCCATGGCCTCTCCATGGCCTCTCCATGGCCTCTCCATGTTCTCTCCATTGCCTCTCCATTGCCTCTCCATGGCCTCTCCATGGCCTCTCCATGGCCTCTACATAGACTAGTGTCCTGTCCAGGGGGTGTACTTGTGCATCAAGCTGCCTCACGCTACAGAAACAGGAGATAGGCTCTTGCTTCTATGAAGAGTTCCGGCTTGCACAAGCCAAGGCTCCTTACTTCTACATGGCCTGATGGTTGTACATGACTTATAGTCCACCTGAATGCAGGTTATCATTAGAACATGATGTTCCCATAGATAATAGATATGCATACAGTGTATGCCTTTATGTAATAGGCTAGCTATGCCTGTTACACACCCTTGGGTAAACTGAAAGCTTTATTGAAGCAATATCAATGCTGGCGAGCTGAAGCAATCTAAATGTATAATTATACACAAAATTACAGTTACAAAGTTCTGTATAATTATACACAAAATTACACTATAAATATCAATTGGTATTGCTGGGGAGCTGGAGCAATCAACAGTAAATGTATAATTATACACAAAATTACAGTTACAAAGCTCTGTATAATTTCTGCATAGTTTGAGTCCCTTTGGAACCAAAGTACTGCTGGTTTTCCATTCTAACAGGAAGTCTATAATTGATCAATTCAGGTTACTGATTTTTCAGTAACATTAATTGATAATTGAATCAGCCCCTGATCAGACTGGACAATAGCGTTGTAAATATTGTCGCTTGAAATATGAATGTTTGACCATGTGAAATAATTCAAGAGACCATATCGGAAAAGCGCTTTACAAATTAAATATGATTATTATGGTTATTATTATATGAACATGAAGACCAATTAACTCTCATGCATGTGTAATATGACTCAGATTCTAATCAAAACTATTAATTAGGGAATAATTTGTCACTCTCCTCATTGACAACAATACAGACAAATCATGGTCTAGTCTGCTTAACCGACTTTGGGCACTTTACAGGAAGTGATCTTATGTTGCGTCTCTTGGTTTTCAAACCTCTCTGTTATTATAATGATTGAGGTGTCAGGTAAACATAATGGCAATATTGTGCTGTCAGTCACAGAGACCTAGCAGTATACTGGAAGGCTATAATTAGCACAGTAAACAGCATGTCAACTGTAATCTCATGTTATGGTGCTACCTGCCTCTGAGTTATCCAACTCATTAGTGAATGGACCTGCATTCTAATTAGCCTAATACCACAGTCTGCATAACATTTGATTGATGCCTACACACCCATGGGCATGCACTCGGACACACATGCAAGCAATCACGCATACACACACACACACACACACACACACACACACACACACACAGAACAGAAATTCATGGGTAATTATATGCTTCTTATAATGATCATCTTCATGTCAAAAATAGATCCAGTCTTCTGACAATATGTTATTTGTTATTGACACAAGGACATAGATAGGAATAACCATAGAGATAGAGTATGTGGGTTCGATTCCCACGGGGGGCCAGTATGAAAAATGTATGCACTCACTAACTGTAAGTCGCTCTGGATAAGAGCGTCTGCTAAATGACTAAAATGTAAATGTAATAATGATGTTCTATTTTATTCTAAGGTTAATAATCATAGTAATACAGTATAATAATGTTCTATTTTATTCTAAGGTTAATAGCCATAGTGATACAGTATAATAATGTTATATTTTATTCTAAGGTTAATAGCCATAGTGATACAGTATAATAATGTTATATTTTATTCTAAGGTTAATAGCCATAGTGATACAGTATAATAATGTTATATTTTATTCTAAGGTTAATAGCCATAGTGATACAGTATAATAATGTTATATTTTATTCTAAGGTTAATAGCCATAGTGATACAGTATAATAATGTTATATTTTATTCTAAGGTTAATAGCCATAGTGATACAGTATAATAATGTTATATTTTATTCTAAGGTTAATAGCCATAGTGATACAGTATAATAATGTTATATTTTATTCTAAGGTTAATAGCCATAGTGATACAGTATAATAATGTTATATTTTATTCTAAGGTTAATAGCCATAGTGATACAGTATAATAATGTTATATTTTATTCTAAGGTTAATAGCCATAGTGATACAGTATAATAATGTTATATTTTATTCTAAGGTTAATAGCCATAGTGATACAGTATAATAATGTTATATTTTATTCTAAGGTTAATAGCCATAGTGATACAGTATAATAATGTTATATTTTATTCTAAGGTTAATAGCCATAGTGATACAGTATAATAATGTTATATTTTATTCTAAGGTTAATAGCCATAGTGATACAGTATAATAATGTTATATTTTATTCTAAGGTTAATAGCCATAGTGATACAGTATAATAATGTTATATTTTATTCTAAGGTTAATAGCCATAGTGATACAGTATAATAATGTTATATTTTATTCTAAGGGAATAACCATTCCACAATTTTTTTACTGCACATTCTAATGTAGTTATGTTAAACACTCTGTTTTTAAATTGCATTATTATGTACAGTCTTTTCAAGGTCATGCTTGCTTTACACAGTTATCAGTATAATAATCTCAGTGTTGAGACTGAGGTGATTACTAAATCAGATTTGTCCTACAGCGGTCCCTCAACAGCCGGTGGTGTGTCGTCCCTGCAGAGATAGACAATCTCAAGAGATGCTGGTGTTACACAGTCACGCTTTACAGGAAGTGATCTTATGTTGCGTCTCTTGGTTAGAGACCTATAACCTTTTCAAATAGTACTATTGCCAATAGAGTACAGACTGGAGTATGTTGTTAGTACTGCCCAGAGAGCAAGGACTGTAGTAGTGTTTATTGGCTCCCTGTGAGTCTACCGAGACGTGAGAGATTTTCTCTGACTGAGCGTGTGTGTGTGTGTGTGTGTGTGTGTGTGTGTGTGTGTGTGTGTGTGTACTGAACATAGTGTGTGTCTATGTCATAAATCAGCCTACATATGAACATAGAAACACACAACGTCATGCCAGCTGGTTGATGCCTGATTGGCCATGTCATGTAATAAATAATCCAGTCGAAGTATACCAAACCTTTTTTAATATACTAAGAGGACCGCTATTAGCATGTTTTAACCACTCCTATGTAAATGGTAGATTATCTGACACTCAAGAAGAAGGTCTGATCTCATTATTACTGAAACAGGATACAAGTGGAAAATATAAAGATCCAGTCCATTTAAAAAATTGGAGGCCCCTTACACTTCAGTGTTGTGATGCAAAAATTCTAGCAAAATGTATAGTGCATAGAATTAAAAAGGTATTGTCAGATATTATTCATTCTAATCAGACAGGTTCTTTACAAGGAAGATACATTGGAGATAATATAAGGCAAGTATTGGAAACAATAGAATATTATGGAAAATCTGAGAAACCAGGCCTGCTATTCATAGCAGACATCGAAAAAGCATTTGATAAAGTACGACTGGGGTTTATATATAAATGCTTGGAGCATTTCAATTTTGGTGAATCTCTTATAAAATGGGTCAAAATCATGTATAGTAATCCTAGGTGTAAAATAGTAAATAATGGCTATTTCTCAGAAAGTTTTAAACTGTCAAGAGGAGTGAAACAAGGTTGTCCACTATCGGCATATCTATTTATTGTGGCCATTGAGATGTTAGCTATTAAAATCAACAATAAAAGAATAATAGAAATCCAGGGCTTAAAAACAAAGGTGTCATTGTACGCTGATGATTCATGTTTTCTTTTAAATCCACAACTAGAATCACTCCACAGCCTCATAGAGGATCTAGATACATCTAGATACATTTTCTAACCTCTCTGGATTACAACCAAATTATGACAAAGGTACTATATTACGTATTGGATCAATAAAAAATAAAAAATTTACATTGCCATGTACTTTACCAATAAAATGGTCTGATGGTGATGTGGATATACTCGGAATACATATCCCAAAGGAAATAAATGATCTCACTTCAATAAATTATAATAGAAAGTTAGCAAAAATAGATAAGATCTTGCTACCATGGAAAGGTGGGTGCCTGTCAATTTGTGGAAAAATCACCCTGATTAACTCTTTAGTATTATCCCAGTTTACCTATTTGCTTATGGTCTTGCCTACGCCTAGCGAACAGTTTTTTAAATTATATGAGAAAAAAATATTCCATTTTATTTGGAACGGCAAGCCAGACAAAATTAAACGGGCCTATTTATATAATGAATATGAATTCGGAGGACAGAAATTATTAAATATTAAAGCATTAGACCTATCACTAAAAGCTTCAGTCATACAGAAGTTATACTTATATCCGAACTGGTTCTCAAGCAAATTAGTAAGATTGTCTCGCCCAATGTTCAAGAATGGCCTTTTTCCCTTTATTCAGATTACAACCACTCACTTTCAGTTATTTGAAAAGGAAATCATCTCCCAGATATCACTATTTCTAAAACAAGCCATAGAAAGTTGGTTGCAATTTCAATTTAATCCTCCAGAAACGACAGAATAAATAATGCAACAAATATTGTGGTTAAACTCAAATATACTAATTGACAAAAAAACTTTTTTTTTGACAGAATGTTTAAAAAATATATAATCTATGTAAATGATATCATCGGTAGGACTGGTGGAGTTATGTCGCACATGCAGCTAACAAAAACATATGGAAATGTCTGCTCTACCCAAAATTACAAGCAAATAATTGCAGCCTTACCGCAAAAATGGAAGAGGAAAGTGGAAGGAGGAGAAAGTAAGGAACTTGTCTGTCGGCCTTGCATTAAAGAACATAATTGGTTAAGGAAAACTGTGATAAATAAAAAAGTATATCAGTTTCATTTAAGGACCAAAGGATTGACAGCCGTCCCATATAGATTGCAAAATAGTTGGGAAGAGATTTTTGACGTACCGATCCCATGGCATAGTGTTTATGAACTGATACGCAAAACGACACCAGATTCAAAACTTAGAATCTTTCAATTTAAATTATTATATAAAATTCTTGCTACCAATAGAATGTTATTTATATGGGGGATACAATCTTCCCAGCTCTGCAGATTTTGCAGCGAAGAGACAGAATCATTAGATCATTTGTTTTGGTACTGTCCATTTGTAGCTTGTTTTTGGACACAGGTCCAGGAATGGCTAAAGGATTGCAATATTTACCTGGAGCTAACCCTGCAGATAGCACTACTGGGTGATCTGAAAAGTCATAGTCAATCGATCAATAACATTATAATACTATTAGCAAAAATGTTTATTTTCAATTCACAATCTGTAGAAACAATGAGAATAGAAAGGTTCAGAACTTTCGTAAGACATCACAGTACAGTTGAAATATACAGTGGGGAGAACAAGTATTTGATACACTGCCGATTTTGCAGGTTTTCCTACTTACAAAGCATGTAGAGGTCTGTAATTTTTATCATAGGTACACTTCAACTGTGAGAGACGGAATCTAAAACAAAAATCCAGAAAATCACATTGTATGATTTTTAAGTAATAAATTGCAGAAAACGTTGAGACTTACAGAAAACGTTTGACCTGTGTCATTGCCAACAAAGGGTATATAACAAAGTATTGAGAAACTTTTGTTATTGACCAAATACTTATTTTCCCCCATAATTTGCAAATAAATTCATTAAAAATCCTACAATGTGATTTTCTGGAGAAAAAAAATCTCATTTTGTCTGTCATAGTTGACAGACAAAATGTCAATGATGAAAATTACAGGCCTCATCTTTTTAAGTGGGAGAACTTGCACAATTGGTGCCTGACTAAATCCTTTTTTCCCCACTGTATGTATGTATGTATGTATGTATGTATGTATGTATGTATATATATATATATATATATATATATATATATATATATATATATATATATATATATAAACATGGGGGATTGGAAGTGATGCAGACAATTACATTGATGGAAGTTACAATCTATCTGCAATATTAAGCTGATCTACCCCCCCAAAAATTTTAAAAATACAAATAAAAAACACACAACGTCATGCCAGCTGGTTGATGCCTGATTGGCCATGTCATGTAATAAATAATTGCCATGTCATGTAATACATAATTGGCATGTCATGTAATACATAATTGGCATGTCATGTAATACATAATTGGCATGTCATGTGGAAGGTGTGTTGTATAAAGCTTTCACCACAAAGGTTGGTGACATGGAGGTACTCAACTCTGATTGGCTATTGTGTTGTTTTTTGCTCCACCAACCCCCATTGGTTGGTTCAAAGCCTGCAATTCCTTCACCTTCTGTTCTATGTCCTTAGTCATGAGTTACTCTGGCATCAGGTCAGACAGAGAGTCTGGTATTCACCAGCAAATGATCATCAACTTGATACAATAATATGATACCGGTATACAAAAGTAATATAATTCTATAATTCTACAGTACAATAGACAGACTGTTATACTGTTATACTCTATTGCCAAAATGTTAATTCAGCTTCTCAGCCCCTCTAAATATTGGGAGTATGAGCATGTTTTCTCAGACTCAGATCTCTCATCATGTCTAATGAATATCAGTGTGTGGCCCTTCTCTTTTCTCTCCTCCTTTCTCTCTTTTCTCTCCTTCTCTCCCATTCTCTCTCCTTTCTCTCTTCTCTCCTCTTCTCTCTTCTCTCCCATTCTCTCTCCTTTCTCTCTTCTCTCCTCTTCTCTCTTCTCTCCTTCTCTCCCATTCTCTCTCCTTTCTCTCTTCTCTCCTCTTCTCTCTTCTCTCCTCTTCTCTCTTCTCTCCCCTTCTCTCTCCTTTCTCTCTTCTCTCCTCTTCTCTATTCTCTCCCCTTCTCTCCTTCTCTCTCTCCTTTCTCTCTTCTCTTCTCTCCCCTTCTCTCCTCTTCTCTCTCCTTTCTCTCTTCTCTCCCCTTCTCCACTTTCTCCCCTTCTTTCCTTCCCCTTCTCTCCTCCTTTCCCTCTCCCTCTCCCTCCCTCTCTTCCTCTAATATACTCTATCTAACATCATTACTGTTCTACTCTGTTTGGTGCTAAATCAATTGGATCCATGTATAAACAGTAACACTAATATAATTGACACCCAGTGGGGCTGTGGATTTCACAGAACTATAGATCTAGATTTGCACTTGGATCCAGCTGTGAGGATGTCTCTGATAAATTAACCTCTGTCAGCTGTGAGGATGACTTTAATAAATTAACCTCTGTCAGCTGAGCTCCCCTTCACATCCCTCTCTCCCTGATGGGGATTGGACGGCCAGTAAGATCCTTTCTGATTGGTGGAGGGTGGTGAACCTGTGTTCTCATCTGAACGGAACAAGCCTGTGTGTGTGTGTGTGTGTGTGTGTGTGTGTGTGTGTGTGTGTGTGTGTGTGTGTGTGTGTGTGTGTCAGAGGACAGGCTGAGTGAGGTTAGGGGGAGGGACTGGTTAAGCTGAGTGAGCAGTGTGAATACTTTTAATTGACGCCCCCACATGAATAATGCATTAGATAGCCCCTCCCCTCATTGGGATCAGCTGGAGGAAATTGGGGTTTGGGCCAATTAGATTATGGCCCTGCCGGGTTTGCTCAGTGTGTGTGTGTAGTAACCGGGAGAGTGAGAGGGCAAGACAAATAGCAGCAGCAGCAGCTCAGAGCCTATAGGGTAGCCTTTCTGTCAATATCCCTCCCTCTATCCCTCCCTCCCTCCGTCTCTCTATCTCTGTATCACTGCTCAGTCTGTCTTTGTCTCAGGGTGTGTTATTGGAGCTGTCATCGCCAAGGAGACGACTGGGTGACATTGCTACAGCTCTACTTGTGTATTTACTAACGGTTGTCTTGTCTCTACTCGTCTCCCCCCGGAGAGGATTTACACAGGGGCATGTAACTCCCCCAGGTCCCTTTGTCTGTGTGTATGTCTGAGGGTGTGTGTGTCTTCAAGTATCTAGCAGCCATGAATTCCTGTTGGAAGATGAAGGTATGGCTGTTTCTTTCTCATAGTTGTTGTTGTTGATACTGACATTATCTTAGTGTGTGTGTGTGTGTGTGTGTGTGTGTAGTATGTGTGTCTCGGGGGGCATCCTCCAGCGTACTTGTGTGTATTATGTGTTTGTTAGCGCAGTAAGAGCAACCACCAACGTGTGTGTGTGTGTGTGGTGTGTGTGTGTGTGTGGTGTGTGTGTATGTGTGAGACAGCGAGGCAGTAAGAGCAGTTTCATCTTGGTGGTTGTTATGGTGAGGCCTGCTGGCTCCATGGTGACTGGGAGCACCTCTATAGAAGCAGCTAGATCAGACTCTGCTGGTGATGTGTGTGTCCATCACTTCTGTCTCTGCATGGAGAGTTCACCCCCTTCTCCTATATCTCTTTGTGTGTGCATGAGGGGATGTGGGGGGACATGTACACGTGTGTGTGTGTGTGTGTGTGTGTGTGTGTGTGTGTGTGTGTGTGTGTGTGTGTGTGTGTGTGTGTGTGTGTGTGTGTGTGTGTGTGTGTGTGTCAGGTGCATGTCAGGGGAGCATCTGCCACCAACACAGTATGAAAGGATGACCCAATTTCACACCTGTCTCTCTCTCTCTCTCTCTCTCTCTCTCCCCCGACAGCAGTAAACCTAAAACAGCAGATCAGACATAGCCGCGGGGCGATGTTTGGTGGGGGGGCTGACAATTGTTTGTTGATTGGGGTGGGGGGGGGGATTTATCGGTGCTCTCCTCCAAATCCACAGAGTAGCAGATCACATCATTGACTGATGCACCAAATGACAGAGATTTGTGTCAATCCCTAAACAGGATGGATGGATGGAGAGAGGGAGAGGAAAGAGATTAGTAGTCACATGTCAGGACGGGAGCTTAAAGAGCGACTGAACACACCGATTCCGCATGTGTTGCTCATTAAGAAAAACAAGATTTCAGTCTTGGGGGTGGTGCGATGTGGCAGTGATGTTTGTCCCCCATGAGACACCATAGTAACAAAGCCAGTATCACTTCTTCAAGATAGTCTGACTTAATCTAAAATAACTAAATAAATAAATCTGTAAATAATGTTGATGTTTTTGCCAAGGTTTTAATTGCGCATTTTACATCTAGCTAAGGTGTTCGGTGCAATATTTCTCAAGTACAAAAATGCCCGCCTTGTTGTCATATGTAAACAAAGTCCGATCCGATCCACTGCGCTGCGGGCATGTCTGTCTCACTGTCTGTGTTCTGTGGTAGGATTGGATAGAGCGCATTCACCGCAGCTGTGTATCCCATGTTAGTGGGCAAGTGAGCATTGTCGAAATCACAACCCAACCCTCATGTAAGCAATGACAAACTCACTTACAAAACTCTGTTTTGGACGAGACTAACTTTATGACCAAAATGATCCTATTTACACTTTGTAGTCAATTTTGACACTAGAATAAATGTTTCGGACGAATATTGATGACACATAGAAAACAGCCTATCAGAGAAGTTGTTTATTGCCTTCAGTTGTGCTTTAAACCCTGTTGGGGAGGGAGTGGACAGGACAGGGAATTGAATGGGTGAGTTTTGGAGTCTTCTTGGTCTTCCTAGTTGGACTCATCCCTGTTCCTGGTTGGGAAGGAAGCATCCTGATTGTGCAGGACTCACTGTATGTTTGTTTGTTATTGCCTTCAGACATCCGTTTGTGCACACACACTAATCATGCACACACACTAATCATGCAAACACACACACACACAGATGCTTTGGAGTAGTGTCTGTGCGTACATGGTGGTGTCATTCAGTGTTGTTGAAATAAACAAATAACAACAGTGTTTTGTGACAATATACACCTAGTTTCAAATCAAATCAAATCCAATTTTATTTGTCACATGCTTACTTACAAGCCCTTAACCAACAATGCAGTTTTAAGAAAGAATACCCTAAAAAATAAGAAATAAAAGTAACAAATAATTAAAGAGCAGCAGTAAAAATAACAATAGCGAGGCTATATACAGGGGTACCGGCACAGAGTCAATGTGCGGGGGCACCGGTTAGTCCAGGTAATTGAGGTAATATGTACATGTAGGTAGAGTTATTAATGCAAATAGTCTGTAGCCATTTGATTAGATGTTCCAGACTAAGTCCTGTTTTGTTAGTGTTTGCCTATTAGCAGTCTCATGCAGCTCTGTGCTCTGCTCTGCTGTGGTCTCTGCTGTTCTGACCTCTGCTTTCTGGGCGTGTGTGTGTGTGTGTGTGTGTGGTTGTTAGGGTTACATCACAGAGGAGCTGAGGGCCCAGCCAGTCAACACAGTTAATTATGGTGCACTGAACTGATTATCTGTGGCTTCGAGTTCTGCTTGCTTCCCAAATGGCAGCCTTTTCCCTTTATAGTGCACTACTTTTGACCAATGCCCATTGACCAAGGCCCAAAGCTCTCTGTTTAGGGCCAAATATGCTATTTAGTGGCGCAGTGGTCTAAGGTAGCTGTGCCACTAGAGATCCTGGTTCGAATCCAGGCTCTGTCGTAGCCGGCCGCGACCGGGAGACCCATGGGGCGGCGCACAATTGGCCCAGCGTCGTCCAGGGTAGGGGAGGGAATGGCCGGCAGGGATGTAGCTCAGCTGGTAGAGAGTGGCGTTTGCAACGCCAGGGTTGTGGGTTCGATTCCCATGGGGGGACAGTATGAAAAATTAAAAAATAATGTATGCACTCACTAACTGTAAGTCGCTCTGGATAAGAGCGTCTGCTAAATGACTAAAATGTAATGTAAATGTAAATAGCATTCTAGTTTGCTCTGTTTTTTTGTTTGTTCTTTCCAATGTGTCAAGTAATTATCTTTTTGTTTTCTCATGATTTGGTTGGGTCTAATTGTGTTGTTGTTGTTGTTGTTGTTGTTGTTGTTGTTGTCCTAGGGCTCTGTGGGGTCTGTTTGTGTTTGTGAACAGAGCCCCAGGACCAGCTTACTTAGGGGACTCTTCTCCAAGTTCATCTCTCTGTAGGTGATGGCTTTGTTATGGAAGGTTTGGGAATCGCTTCCTTTTAAGTGGTTATAGAATTTAACAGCTCTTTTCTGGATTTTGATAATTAGCGGGTATTGGCCTAATTCTGCTCTGCATGCATTATTTGGTGTTTTACGTTGTACACGGAGGATGTTTTTGCAGAATTCTGCATGCAGAGTCTCAATTTGGTGTTTGTCCCATTTTGTGAATTATTGGTTGGTGAGCAGACCCCAGACCTCACAACCATAAAGGACAATGGGTCCTATAACTGATTCAAGTATTTTTAGCCAGATCCTAATTGGTATGTCAAATTTTATGTTCCTTTTGATGGCATAGAAGGCCCTTCTTGCCTTGTCTCTCAGATCGTTCACAGCTTTGTGGAAGTTACCTGTGGCGCTGATGTTTAGGCCGAGGTATGTATAGTTTTTTGTGTGCTCTAGGGCAACGGTGTCTAGATGGAATTTGTATTTGTGGTCCTGGCAACTGGACCTTTTTTGGAACACCATTATTTTTGTCTTACTGAGATTTACTGTCAGGGCCCAGCTCTGACAGAATCTGTGCAGAAGATCTAGGTGCTGCTGTAGGCCCTCCTTGGTTGGTGACAGAAGCACCAGATCATCAGCAAAGAGTAGACATTTGACTTCAGAATCTAGTAGGGTGAGGCCGGGTGCTGCAGACTGTTCTAGTGCCCTCGCCAATTCGTTGATATATATGTTGAAGAGGGTGGGGCTTAAACTGCATCCCTGTCTCACCCCACGGCCCTGTGGAAAGAAATGTGTGTGTTTTTTGCCAATTTTAACCGCACACTTGTTGTTTGTGTACATGGATTTTATAATGTCGTATGTTTTTCCCCCAACCCCACTTTCCATCAATTTGTATAGCAGACCCTCATGCCAAATTGAGGCAAAAGCTTTTTTGAAATAAACAAAGCATGAGAAGACTTTGCCTTTGTTTTGGTTTGTTTGTTTGTCAATTAGGGTGTGCAGGGTGAATACGTGGTCTGTCGTACGGTAATTTGGTAAAAAGCCGATTTGACATTTGCTCAGTACATTGTTTTCACTGAGGAAATGAACTAGTCTGCTGTTAATGATAATGCAGAGGATTTTCCCAAGGTTGCTGTTGACGCATATCCCTCGGTAGTTATTGGGGTCAAATTTGTCTCCACTTTTGTGGATTGGGGTGATCAGTCCTTGGTTCCAAATATTGGGGAAGATGCCAGAGCTAAGGATGATGTTAAAGAGTTTAAGTATAGCTAATTGAAATTTGTGGTCTGTATATTTTATCATTTCATTGAGGATACCATCAACACCACAGGCCTTTTTGGGTTGGAGGGTTTGTATTTTGTCCTGTAGTTCATTCAATGTAATTGGAGAATCCAGTGGGTTCTGGTAGTCTTTAATAGTTGATTCTAAGATTTGCATTTGATCATGTATATTTTTTTGCTGTTTGTTCTCTGTTATAGGGCCAAAAAGATTGGAGAAGTGGTTTACCCATACATCTCCGTTTTGGATAGATAGCTCTTCGTGTTGTTTTTTTAGTGTTTTTCAATTTTCCCAGAAGTGGTTAGAGTCTATGGAATCTTCAATTACATTGAGCTGATTTCTGACATGCTGTTCCTTCTTTTTCCGTAGTGTATTGTTTTAGTGATTCACAATAGTGAAGGCGGAGGCTCAGGTTTTCTGGGTCTCTGTTTTTGGTTGGATAGGTTTCTCAATTTCTTTCTTAGGTTTTTGCATTCTTCATCAAACCATTTATCACTGTTGTTGCTTTTCTTTGGTTTTCTGTTAGAGATTTTTTGATTTGATAGGGAAGCTGAGAGGTCAAATATACTGTTTAGGTTTTCTACTGCCAAGTTTACACCTTCACTATTACAGTGGAACGTTTTGTCCAGGAAGTTGTCTAGAATGGATTGAATTTGTTGTTGCCTAATTGTTTTTTGGTAGGTTTCAACACTACTTTCCTTCCATCTATAGCATTTCTTAATATTATTCAGTTCCTTTGGCTTTGATGCCTCATGATTGAGTATTGCTCTGTTCAAGTAGTCTGTGATTTTGCTGTGGTCTGATAGGGGTGTCAGTGAGCTGACTGTGAACGCTCTGAGAGACTCTGGGTTGAGGTCAATGATAAAGTAGTCTACAGTACTACTGCCAAGAGATGAGCTATAGGTGTACCTACCATAGGAGTCCCCTCGAAGCCTACCATTGACTATGTATATACCCAGTGTGCGACAGAGCTGTAGGAGTCGTGACCCGTTTCTGTTGGTTATGTTGTCGTAGTTGTGCCTAGGGGGGCATATGGGGGAGGGAATGCTGTCACCTCCAGGTAGGTGTTTGTCCCCTTGTGTGCTGAGGGTGTCAGGTTCTTGTCCAGTTCTGGCATTTAGGTCGCCACAGACTAGTACATGTCCCTGGGTCTGGAAATGATTGAATTCCCCCTCCAGGATGGAGAAGCTGTCTTCATTAAAGTATGGGGATTCTAGTGGGGGGATATAGGTAGCACACAGGAGGGCATTTTTCTCTGTTGAGATAATTTCCTTTTGAATTTCTAACCAAATGTAAAATGTTCCTGTTTTGATGAATTTAATAGAGTGAGTTAGGTCTGCTGTATACCAAATTAGCATACCCCCTCTCTCTCTGTTTCTCTCGCTCTCTGTTTCTCTCTCTCTCTCTCTCTCTCTCTCTCTCTCTCTCTCTCTCTCTCTCTCTCTGTTTCTCTCTCTCTCTGTGTTAGTCTCTCTCTCTCTCTGTTTCTCCTGTTTTTCTCTCTCTCCCTCTTGTACTTAATTCAATGAGAAAACCCCATGCCATTGCCTCTTACTAGTACCTCAGTGCTGTTAGCTCCAATCAGACAGTCCTGTATCAGTGCTGTTAGCTCCAATCAGACAGCCCTATTTCAGTGCTGTTAGCTCCAATCAGACAGCCCTATTTCAGTGCTGTTAGCTCCAATCAGACAGTCCTGTATCAGTGCTGTTAGCTCCAATCAGACAGTCCTGTATCAGTGCTGTTAGCTCCAATCAGACAGTCCTGTATCAGTGCTGTTAGCTCCAATCAGACAGTCATGTATCAGCTGTTAGCTCCAATCAGACAGTCCTGTATCAGTGCTGTTTGCTCCAATCAGACAGTCCTGTATCAGTGCTGTTTGCTCCAATCAGACAGTCCTGTATCAGTGCTGTTAGCTCCAATCAGACAGTCCTGTATCAGTGCTGTTAGCTCCAATCAGACAGTCCTGTATCAGTGCTGTTAGCTCCAATCAGACAGTCCTGTATCAGTGCTGTTAGCTCCAATCAGACAGTCCTGTATCAGTGCTGTTAGCTCCAATCAGACAGTCCTCTATCAGTGCTGTTAGCTCCAATCAGACAGCCCTATTTCAGTGCTGTTATCTCCAATCAGACAGCCCTATGTCAGTGCTGTTAGCTCCAATCAGACAGCCCTATGTCAGTGCTGTTAGCTCCATTCAGATAGTCCTGTATCAGTGCTGTTAGCTCCAATCAGACAGAGCAGCAGACACACTAGACTAGAACATACTAGTCTCCCATATCCTGTTCCTGTTCTGACACACTGATGTAATTAGGAGAGATGAGGAGGGAGGGATGGGAGGAAGATAGAGGGGGAGGGGTAGCGGAGGAGGAAGAGGAGAGGAGGACGAGGGGGAAAGAGAGGACACGGGTAGGCTGGATGGGATTCAGATGAGAGATGGAGGGAGAGGAAGAGAGGGGGAGGAGGGATCAGAGGAAGATTGAGAGGGGGAAGAGATGAGGAGGGAGGCAGGGAGGAGGAGGAGGAGGGGAGGAAAACCACATTCTCAACTTCCTGCTGTTGTGAAGTTTTTCTCACACACACACACACACACAATCACACACAATCACACACACACACACACACACACACCCTCACAGGCTGTTTCCTGCTTTTAGCTGCAGGCCTACTTAAGAGCTGTTTCTGTGAAACTGTGGTTTTAACACACATGTGATGTTTCTAGTTCTCTCTCTCTAACACACACACACACACACACACACAGTCTCTTTCCTCTGTCAGACATAATTTACAAGCTAACTGTGGGACTGTGTTTTTGCTGAGCTAATGCTAAGGATTGCTGCTGTCTCATGTATTGGAAACAGCATACTGTCACTACAGTTTTACTAAAGATCTAGGATCAGCTTACCCTCTCCAAAATCATAACCATAACCATTAGGGAGGAAAACACAAAACTGACCTTAAATCAGTGTCTATATCCCACCTCCATTGTCTTATAGCCCTGTACTACCCACTCTGCTCCTCAGACAGGGTCCACCACTGCTAGAACCAGAGACATATAGGACATGGGTGTATATCTATATGTCTGTGTTGTAGTGGTTGACAGTAACCTCTGGTGATTATTGTTACTGTGCAGTTTACATTCTAACATTCCCATCCGCTTCCTCGTTAGCAGACCACTTTGTCTTCACAGCCTGTGTGTGTGTTCAGCCTTGTATCTTCCTCCATAGTGTTCATTGTACAGAGACAGGAAACCACATCTACACAGTAGATCCCACACTCTTCCTGTGATCAGATTATTTCAGTGACATAGGATACACCATATCCTGCCTTCTTCTGGTAGGAGGTTTGGGGAATACAGTGAGGGGTCGATGACTGCACCCGATCCACTCAGTATCGTGTGTGTGTGTGTGTGTGTGTGTGTGTGTGTGTGTGTGTGTGTGTGTGTGTGCGCGCGCGTCTATTGTGTAATATATAAATGTTTTATTCCATATTCTTAGAGTAAAGTGTCACAGATATAGATCTGTATTTGGTCTTGTGTGTCTCTCAGTCTCTGTACAGGAATGTGATGTATGCTCTTGTGTCAGCTTGTCTTCTGTCTTTCTGCTGTGCTGAGGAATATGGTGACTTCCTCTCAGATACATATTCTACACAATGATATTGTAAGCTTTTCACTGATAGGTATTTATACACAGGCAAAGCAGGTTGTGTGTGTGTATATATGCATTAATAAACACATATAGGACAGAATTGAGCAGAGGTACATGTGGGTTAACGAGATGGGATTTGGAAGGATGAGCAAAAATGTGATCTCATGCGTTGTGAGGGTGTGTGTGTGTGTGTGTGTTTGAGACCAGGCTTCAGGATGTGCTGTCATTGAACCAGTGGAGAGAAACCCTCTGTGGAAATGTTTGCCTTTTCATGTTTTTCTTTATACCAAGAATCGTCTGAGATCCGCTTCACTCTGTCTGTCTCCCGTTTCAAGTCTCAGAAGTGTCTTATCTCATGTCCTAACGATATGATCCACTACCAGTAACCTTTATATGCACAGTAGTATGTGTGCTGCAGAATATATATGAGAAGGGTTGTTGGCTATCGGACTAAAACATTGTCCTTTTCTAGTTTTAATCAACACTATGGTCATACTGTAGCTGATCGACTGTAATCATCTGTTTCATAAAGGGCTATACCATTAGTTTGAAAGTGACAGTCATTGATATTTATTATCATAATATCTGACATCTCTTTTTTACTGCACTATCTGGCATATTTTACTGGTTAAACTAGCTGTAGTATTAGCCTGAGGTAGAGTAGCTGCGGGACAGTGGATGCGCATTGATAATTCAAATCGAACTGTTACCCAGGGATTGTGGTGAATAAATCTCTCCTATCAACCAATCAGGATCCAAACAACCTATTTTAGAATAGCAGTTGTACTTCAGTCATAACAGTGTGTGATACGAGAGAGTTCTGTCAATGGTGAATGTCTGTATCTGCACAGGTTGATGAGGAGACGGCCATTCACAGCTACACGTGCACTCATACACACACACACACACACACACACACACACACACACACACACACACACACACACACACACACACACACACACACACAAGCGCACCCACATACACTATGGTCTGTGCAGTCTGTGACCTCCAGGTGTGTCCTCTTCTATGGAGAGATCAATGGACAGGATTCACATCACACAGATTTGCCCATTATCCTCATCAACGTGCCTGTGCTTGTGTGTATGTGTGTGTCTGTGTGTATTCAGACCATTAGTTCTGATGATTTTATTTCCACCTTTCTCCTCATCACTGACTCTGATAGTGATCTCTCTCCCTCTCTCCCCTTCCTCTCGCTCTCCATCTCCCTTATTATAGCCAGTGGGACAACCACTTTTTTTTTTATGGGGGGGGGGTGGGGGAGGGGGGGTAGAAGGATTACTTTTATACTATTCCAGGTATTCCTTAAAGAGGTAGGGTTTCAAGTGTCTCCGGAAGGTGGTCAGTGACTCCGCTGTCGTGGGGAAGCTTGTTCCACCATTGGGGTGCCAGAGCAGCGAATAGCTTTGACTGGGCTGAGCGGAAACTGTGCTTCCGTAGAGGTAGGGGGGCTAGCAGGCCAGAGGTGGATGAACGTAGTGCCCTCGTTTGGATGTAGGGTCTGATCAGAGCCTGAAGGTAAGGAGGTGCCGTTCGCCTCACAGCTCCGTAGGCAAGCACCATGGTCTTGTAGTAGATGCGAGCCTCAACTGGAAGCCAGTGGAGTGTGCGGAGGAGCGGGGTGACATGAGAGAACTTGGGAAGGTTGAACACCAGACGGGCTGCAGCGTTCTGGATAAGTTGTAGAATAGCTGATGTCACGTCGGTCTGTTGTTGTTTTCAATCTGTGCGTGGTGATGTTGTAATGGGTTGGTTGTAGGCTAAATGCAGAAAAAGAAGATGCGTCAGAAATAGAAATACACTGAATAGAACTGATACAGTGGGGGAAAAAAGTATTTAGTCAGCCACCAATTGTGTAAGTTCTCCCACTTAAAAATTTTCATCATAGGTACATGTCAACTATGACAGACAAATTGATTAAAAAAAATCCAGAAAATCACATTGTAGGATTTTTTATGAATTTATTTGCAAATTATGGTGGAAAATCAGTATTTGGTCACCTACAAACAAGCAAGATTTCTGGCTCTCACAGACCTGTAACTTCTTCTTTAAGAGGCTCCTCTGTCCTCCACTCGTTACCTGTATTAATGGCACCTGTTTGAACTTGTTATCAGTATAAAAGACGGTGAGCAAAAATCCCAGAACCACACGGGGGGACCTAGTGAATGACCTGCAGAGAGCTGGGATCAAAGTAACAAAGCCTACCATCAGTAACACACTACGCCGCCAGGGACTCAAATCCTGCAGTGCCAGACGTGTCCCCCTGCTTAAGCCAGTACATGTCCAGGCCCGTCTGAAGTTTGCTAGAGTGCATTTGGATTATCCAGAAGAGGATTGGGAGAACGTCATATGGTCAGATGAAACCAAAATAGAACTTTTTGGTAAAAACTCAACTCGTCGTGTTTGGAGGACAAAGAATGCTGAGTTGCATCCAAAGAACACCATACCTACTGTGAAGCATGGGGGTGGAAACATCATGCTTTGGGGCTGTTTTTCTGCAAAGGGACCAGGACGACTGATCCGTGTAAAGGAAAGAATGAATGGGGCCATATATCGTGAGATTTTGAGTGAAAACCTCCTTCCATCAGCAAGGGCATCGAAGATGAAACGTGGCTGGGTCTTTCAGCATGATAATGATCCCAAACACACCACCCGGGCAACGAAGGAGTGGCTTCGTAAGAAGCATTTCAAGGTCCTGGAGTGGCCTAGCCAGTCTCCAGATCTCAACCCCATAGAAAATCTTTGAAGAGAGTTGAAAGTCCGTGTTGCCCAGCGACAGCCCCAAAACATCACTGCTCTAGAGGAGATCTGCATGGAGGAATGGGCCAAAACACCAGCAACAGTGTGTGAAAACCTTGTGAAGACTTACAGAAAACGTTTGACCTGTGTCATTGCCAACAAAGGGTATATAACAAAGTATTGAGAAACTTTTGTTATTGACCAAATACTTATTTTCCCCCATAATTTGCAAATCAATTCATAAAAAATCCTACAATGTGATTTTCTGGAGAAAAAAAATCTAATTTTGTCTGTCATAGTTGACGTGTTGCTATGATGAAAATTACAGGCCTCTCTCATCTTTTTAAGTGGGAGAACTTGCACAATTGGTGGCTGACTAAATACTTTTTTTCCCCACTGTATCCCCATTATATTTATATAGTTTTAAGGTTACCGTCTGGTACAGGGAAAGAAGAAGATGATATAGTTGATACAGCTCTACTTTAGACTACTTTTGAAAAATAGAAACGTCTGACAAACTCTGTTTGGAGGTGAACTTAGGAAGATTAGAATTCCGCAAGATAACTCTGTTCTGAAAAGATGGAACATTGTAAAAGTCCTCATACAGAGGGAAGCGCCAGCCCAGACAGAGGCTCTGAGGCCCTGAACAGAGACCTAAAGTGACCTAAAGCCCCTGAGCCGTGAACCACCAAGATAAAATGTCTCCTCTTCTCTGCCATATCCTCCTGATCCTACCTTTACCCCCCTCACACTGGCCTGGATCATCACAGCCAGGGGTTGTTACCAGGGGAGAACAACTTCCCCCTCACATTGAAACCATGAAGTTCAAGGCTGACTGGGGTACTACAGGCTGTGGTTTTCAGGAAGCAGGATTCTCAACCATTATAGTGAATGGTAAAATTGTAACATTCGTTTCAATAATGTTTTGGGGGGATGACAATCATGGTACCAATAATTGCTTCTAATACACCAGATGTATGTCATTGAACAGATTATTTAAAACATCTCACACAGAAGAAGTTATAAGGATAATGTAGTTGCTACAGCAGCCTGCAGAACCCCGGTTGGCCTTCAACTTGAGATACTCAATGAGAGGGGGCAGAAATGAGCTAGCCTGCAACATCACTTCCTGGAGTAGCTCGAACTGCGCATGTTATGTCTTGACAATCCGCTCCATGAGACGCCATCTTGGCAAGCTAAAACTCACTTCCTGAGCTTCAAATGCCCCATTGAGTCTTCACATAAGAATGAATGGTGTGACGTCAATGGTTGTTACCCAGTCAACGGAGGGAGAGAGAGAGAGCGAGAGCGATGTCTGAGACTTGAGAGAGAGGGAAAGAGAGACGGAAGGAGAGAGGGAGAGAGGAAGAGAGGGAGAGAGGAAGAGAGTGAGAGGGGGAGAGAGAGAGGGAGAGGGAGAGAGGGAAAGGCAGAGAAGGACGAAGAGAGAGAGAAACAGAGACAGAAACAGAGACAGGGAAAAGTCAATTAATTCCTTGCCAGGACTAAATGCTTCTCTCTTTTCTCTCTAATCTGAGTGTGGAGAGACTTCAGCACTTTGCTCTGACTTCCTGTCATTTATCCATCCATCTCTCCTTCTCTCCTCTTCCTATTCTAATCAACCCTGTCCTATTCAATTGGAGGCTGTGTGTTAGTGGCCTTATTTCCCTCCGTTCTCATGGCAACCTTGTCCTTGAGTTCATCATCCTTATTCCGTCATAGAGAGGAAAAGTGGACGAGAATCATTTAAGTTCCCCCTATTCTCTCTCTCTTTCCATCTTTCCTCTCTACCCCTCCCCTCCCTCTCCCTCTCCCTCTCTATCCCTCCCTCTATCTCTCTCCCCTGAACTCATCTCTCTTCTCTCTCTTACTCTCTCTCTCTGTCTCTCTCTCTGTCTCTCTCTGTCTCTCTCTCTCTCTCTCTCTCTCTCTCTCTCTCGCTCTCTTACTCTCCCTATGTCCTTGTATCCCTCCCCTTAAGTATGACACCGTATGTTTAAACTCTTCATAAAGAACACATTTCACCAACCATTATGGCCAAACATAGATAAACACACAGGTTCTCAGGTGTGTGTGTGTATGTGCTGTGTGGATTCATCAGGGTCTGTTTATCAGGTGTGTGTGTGTATGGGTTCATCAGGGTCTGTTTATCGTGTGAGTGAGTGTGTAATCACTTCACTGTATTAAGACCATAAAGAGATCACATATCTTCTCAGAAATTGGGTGGGTGAGTTTTTATTTTTTAGGGTTGGTGTGTTGTTGCTTGTTTATATGTCTTTAGGCGGAAGTTCTGCCAATCACAGACAGACATGAATAGAGCGAGAGAGATAGATGATAGAGGGACTTAACACACATACCTCTATCACTAGCATCACCATGGCAACCAGAAGTTGAGATACCCCAGGAAGTGATAGAGTAATTACAAATTAAAAAAAAGAGAGATAAAACTCATATCCATTTGTGTGTGTGTGCGTGTCTGTTTTTCTTGAGCATGAAAACAACTCAATTTTATCAACTAGAGTTGTTATCATCTTCTGAAAATCTTCTGACTATTCCACTGAACTTGTTTGCGAAAGCATCAGTATGGTAATGTTTAGACAGAGAGAGAGCGAGAGAGAGCAAGAGTGTGTGTGTGTGTGTGTGTGCGCCCGTTAGTGTGTTTATGTGTGCATAACCAAACAGCTGGTAAATGTGCAGTGTGGATAGCAGTGCTGTAAATATGTAATAATCATTACCAGCCATATTCTATCATGTGTAATCACTGTCAAATTGATAACAGATAGATATTATCCTTGTTGTCTCTTATGTCAAAATGACTAAATGTGTATTTCTGCCCCTCTTTCAGAATGAGAAGCCCCTGGGTCATTCTGCCAGCAGGTCCAGCTATATCTCCAAGGTATGGACAGAGATGGAACATACAGTATGAATGGATATCACAGACGTACGTGTGTGTGTGTGTGTGTGTGAACGAGAGAGAGAGAAAGAACAGCGAGGAGAGAAGCAGAGTGTGTGAGAGAGGCAGAGGGACCGGCAAACAAAGTGAGAGAGCAGAGGGAGGAGGGGAGTGGAGGAGGGGAGGAGGAGATGGAACATACAGTATGATATGACACCTCTGTGTGTGTGAGTGAGTGAGTGAGTGAGTGAGTGAGTGAGTGAGTGAGTGAGTGAGTGAGTGAGTGAGTGAGTGAGTGAGTGAGTGAGTGAGTGAGTGAGTGAGTGAGTGAGTGAGTGAGTGAGTGAGTGAGTGAGATCAGCCTTAACATCAGCCCCACAGGTAACTTCCACAAAGCTGTGAATGATCTGAGAGACAAGGCAAGAAGGGCCTTGACAAGTTTGTCCAATTCACAAAATTGGACAAACACCAAATTGAGACTCTGCATGCAGAATTCTGCAAAAATATCCTCAGTGGACAGTGTAAAACACCAAATAATGCATGCAGAGCAGAATTAGGCCGATACCCGCTAATTATCAAAATCCAGAGAAGAGCCGTTAAATTCTACAACCACCTAAAAGGAAGCGATTCCTTAACCTTCCATAACAAAGCCATCACCTACAGAGAAATGAACCTGGAGAAGAGTCCCCTAAGTAAGCTGGTCCTGGGGCTCTGTTCACAAACACAAACAGACCCCACAGAGCCCCAGGACAGCAACAACAGCACAATTAGACCCAACCAAATCATGAGAAAACAAAAAGAGAATTACTTCACACATTGGAAAGAATTAACAAAAAAACTGAGCAAACTAGAATGCTATTTGGACCTAAGCAGAGAGTACACAGTGGCAGAATACCTGACCACTGTGACTGACCCAAACTTAAGGAAAGCTTTGACTATGTACAGACTCAGTGAGCATAGCCTTGCTAAATGACTTAAATGTCAAATGTAAATGTATTTAGAAAGGCTGCCGTAGGCAGACCTGGCTCTCAAGAGAAGACAGGCTATGTCCACACTGCCCACAAAAGGAGGTGGAAACTGAGCTGCACTTCCTAACCTCCTGCCAAATGTATGACCATATTAGAGACACAAATTTCCTATTGAGTGAAATACCACAGTGTGCCATCACAGCAGCAAGATGTGTGATCTGTTGCCACAAGAAAAGAGCAACCAGTGAAGGACAAACACCCATTGTAAATACAACCCATATTTTTATTTATTTATTTTCCCTTTTGTACTTGAACTATTTGCACATAATATTTTTCAAGTGTCTTTATTATTTTGGAACTTTTGTGAGTGTAATGTTTACTATCAATTTTGATTGTTTATTTCACTTTTGTTTATTATCTACTTCACTTGCTTTGGCAATGTTAACATATGTTTCCCATGCCAATAAAGCCCTTAAATTGAATTGTGAGAGAGGGAGTGAGAGAGGGAGTGAGAGAGGAGTGAGAGAGGAGTGAGAGAGGGAGTGAGAGAGGGAGGGAGAGAGGGAGAGAGGGACGGAGAGAGGGAGAGAGGGACGGAGAGAGGGAGGGAGGGAGAGAGGGAGGGAGAGAGAGAGGGGGAGAGAGAGGGAGAGAGGGAGGGGGAGAGAGGGAGGGAGGGAGAGAGGGAGAGAGTAGAGACATCCTGTAGAAAAAGAGAGCCTACAGCCTGGCCTTCCAGGGGGCCCTAACCTGCCAGTCACTGCATAGTCAGAGGTACAGCTCTCTGATCAGTTCTTATTGAGAGAGACTGTCTCACCTCCTCCGTCCAACTGACACTCAGGGTGCAACTCAGTAGTCTTCTTCTTCTTGTCTCTTCTTTATTCCATCTGATCTAAAAAACACAGT